>NW_025939467.1:0-8498 GCF_000764305.2 Hyalella azteca | reverse complement strand
TCTCTCATGGAGGTAACAACATGGAGTTCTCTCATGGAGGTAACAACATGGAGTTCTCTCATGGAGGTAACAACATGGAGTTCTCTCATGAAGGTAACAACATGAAGCTCTCTCATGGGGGTAACAACATGGAGTTCTCTCATGGAGGTAGCAACATGGAGTTCTCTCATGGAGACAACAACATGGAGTTCTCTCATGGAGGTAACAACATGTAGTTCTCTCATGGAGGTAATTTGACAGTCACAAGGCCTTCAAACAGCAGCTTCACACTAAGCTGTGCCGTATAGCGGCATCGTCGGCTGTAGGCACAGCTAAAGACAATGCTCGATCTTGCGGAAGAAGCCCGTCGGTCTTAAAGGAGAACTCCGCGAGAAAAAACTCTCCCAAGACTGGAAGAAAAGAAACAGCCAAAAGAAGAGCTGAACTGCGTCCGCAGTTGATCTGACAAGGGCGTGCGAAAAGGTCGGAGGCGCATTAGAGTCTCGTTCCGCAATAACGGCCCGTGTGGCAAGCCGAGGTAAGGGTGAGTCAAGTTGTGTTAAGGTTCATCTTAGTCGTGCCTGAGGGAAGCGTCCTCAGAGGGGGACCATGAACGAGAGAGGGAGTTAGGGGACTTAGGGAGGCTCAGCAAGAGCATTCGGGAGTAAAGGGGAGCAAGAACCACTCAAGATGTCGTGACCTGGCGGGCGGACTGACGACTCGTGTCTAAAGAGCGCCTGCAGTCAGACCTCGAATAGACTCACTCACTCAGAGTTATATGTGAGTGAGCACGCGTTTGTTGACGCATTAATACGCTTGGTGAATATCCCAGATTTCTTTCGGTGTTTTTTTTCACAATTGAATTGCATAATAAAGTCAGGAGACTTGAGCGAATTAAAGATGGCTCGGGAGCGAGTTGATTCGCATGATGAATCAGAGCGGTCCACTCTTAACGCGCTCTACTGATACATTTTCAGGACTGCTTTACGACTATCATGATTGCTCAATTCTCTAAGTATACCATAAATCATTTAATGCTAACAGTATATTGCTTCCACGTAAGAAGTTATTTCTTATTGTGACAATTATTACAATGTTTGATAAGGAATAATTAAAAATGGGGGAAAAAATGTTGTACACGGATTAAAATATGCTCTAGACAGCCATCGTTGATAATAAGTACATGTTATACCCTCCATTCATAAATAATATTTAACGATGATTCAGGAAGCGCGTTAATTTTATATGAAATTTTCCGCAAAAATTGCATGAAGTCTTAAAAATGTTCTGATCGAAGGGTTCTTAATGTGCAGTATTAAAAGGCCGAACGAAGGCTTGCAATTCCGAAGCGAGTTCTATCAAATTAGGACTGGCTTTTATTCTGTATGCGTGATGTTATTTGATGGTTTTTATTTGATATCAAACTTCAAATGACATATTTTAATCACTGCAGGCAGTAAATGCAAGTGCATGATGATCGACACACGGAAGCAGATATGTGATGACGGGAGCCCTTCTTTGATGCCGGCAGTTTGTGCACACATGAAAAGCGGCCCCCTTCGGACAACTTGTGATTCAGGGCAAAATTAACTCACTATAAACGTAATATCTGCTGAATATAGAAGAAACATGCGTTGATTTTACTCATGAAAAGGTTACTTCAACAAAATGCTGTATTTATGCGGACCGGTATATTGCTGTGTCAACGGAAGTATTTGACAAGCCAACAGGTCCTTTGAAATTTTCATCGACTGAACGTCGGATGAAGCCTGCATGCAGGAAATGTCGTTATCAAAAGCTTCCAGGATTGATAAAAATTTGATGACATATTCTTTTGAAGCTTCAGACTTGCCAGCGCAATCCTCTTCTTAATTGCATGGGCGATTTAAAAATGATTCACTGCGGTTTACGAGATTGAATTTCTAAACTAAAAATAATGGTCATCGATGTTTTTATCGACGATGAGTATTATTATATCAGTATATATCGGTGATGAGTCTCGTTATATAGTATGTACTTGGTATTAGTATATAGTATATAGCTAGTAGTCGCAATGATTGATATACATATAGTCGGTCAATCTGCTTACTTTTCGAAACATAGTTCACCATCACTGGCACGTTATCTGGAGTTACGAATAAGTCCAAACTTAGGATCGCCGTATAAATTACGAAAGAGAAGCTCCATGCAGGTAAGAAACCGACTACATGCAGTGCAGCGACACCTATTGTGTTGTACTTAACGTGCCGCTGCATTGTAGTTCATACCTTTTGTGTATAGAAATGTAGACAAATATGAAGGCTGTACCCATCTACAGTGGCCCGTATCTCAAGCCTTATCGCACCCATGCAACGGTATGCTGCATATCGTATATATATGTATGTTTCTGTAAGTATATATGTTTGGTTAAAAATAATGCCAGTTTTATTGAGGACTTCTTTTGAGTTTAATCTCTCAAGCTTTCTGATAAGAGGTACAGTAATGGGTTCAATGTGTCTTAAAATTTGTCCAAATGAAAGGTTCGATAAATCCTGCGACGCGTTTCGCTCATCACTGAGCATCTTCAGGCAACGAGTATATATCTATACTATATAGTTTGTAAACTATTCAGTAAATACATTATACGATTATCATTTGACCAATCATGCATCGGTCTCTATATATTATGCCAATATTTCATGTGAATTTATACATGCGCGTTCGTACAATACGTATTATATATATGCATGTACCCTAAAGTTGAGGGTGACTAAATTTTTAACAATAATCACGCACCTCGGATAGTCGAAACAACTCATAAACTTGAACACCGAGCTCATAAATTTCATCGCAATAAATTAAAATTTACAGATGAATTTCTTTCGATTGAAACGAATAATAACTTATAATATCATAACGAGCTTTAAGAACCATTCGAAGAAATAATTAAAACAATAATAGTTATAATAATAATAGTATTAATATTAGTAATATAATAATAATAATGATAATAATAATAATATTAATAATGATAATAATAGTAACCCACCTACGGAGGAAAAAAGAATTTGTTACAATTCGTTAAGTTATTCGAAAAGTTCTGGTAATAATAATTCATAAAGTAATGATCAATGATCTCGCTAATCAAATGGAACTTACTTATAGTAACGAAGATAACCTACTTATACGATTGCTATATTTATTTAAGTAATACAAAATTACAATTTTTATTAAGTACTTTACATGATCCGAAAAACAAATAATTACATCTTCCTGCATGATCATTTTAGTTTTGTTATATGCTATCATATGCAATTTCTATTATATATACGTACAATTATACAGCGTAATTACAATTTCAAACCACGTACAATTAAGTAGATGTGCGGAATGTTGCAACAAATTTATTTGATTCAATCATTCTATTAACTATGCTTATTTATAGGGTATCAAATTCTACACATTTCGCAGGTATTTCTCTCCAAAGAATTTATAGCAAGATTGCCAAAAACTAAGATATCATAAAATAAATCGTTTTAAAATTTAGAATAAAATTTCAATTTTCAATATTCCACTGCAACTATCTGCATTTTTTCGTGGTGAAAGGATTGAATCCGGAAATTTTTGATACTTTCAAAAATGTTACAGTAATATATATCAGATTTTAAAATTCACACATTCCCATTCAGATTCATGCTCACGGTGACAATACCTATCGAATATTATGCTATATTTAGTCAACTGTGAGTATGAAATTTCTTAGAAATCATTCTATGCAGAATTTATTCTACTGTAGAAATTCAAATTTACGAATTCAGTTGTAATATTTCAATAATATACTGTACACAATACACAATATCTACTTTACTCACTTTATGCCATTTGTACTAATTGTACGTACACCAGCTAATTTATGTTCTAACAATATGTAACGATAACTACATGGCAATATATAATCATTTAATGGCAATCTATAATCATTTAACCGTCCCTGTTCACCACCATCTTCATTTGGTTTTCACCAAGTCTTTAGCGCCGACGTAGCTAGGCTACCATGGACGCAATACGCTTCGTGATGGGCGGCGCTCCGGCGTATAGCGCATCACTCATTGGTGCAGTCAAGCGTAATGGCTGCAGTAGCTTGTTGTGGCTACGCCACATGCGTCAATACGCAGCGACGCATAAAACTCCACTGAACTTCCACTATGGCATTCGTGCGTCAATACGCAGCGACGCATAAAACTCCACTGAACTTCCACTATGGCGTTCGTGCGTCAATACGCAGCGACGCATAAAACTCCACTGAACTTCCACTATGGCGTTCGTGCGTCATTACGCAGCGACGCATAAAACTCCACTGAACTTCCACTATGGCGTTCGTGCGTCAATACGCAGCGACGCATAAAACTCCACTGAACTTCCACTATGGCGTTCGTGCGTCATTACGCAGCGACGCATAAAACTCCACTGAACTTCCACTATGGCATTCGTGCGTCTATACGCAGCGACGCATAAAACTCCACTGAACGTCCACTATTGCGTTCGTGGGTCAATACGCAGCGACGCATAAAACTATAATAACTTTCACAATGGCAGGAGAAATCATTTTACATGTACAACCAAAGCAATCTATAACAAATAAATCCGTAAAAATGCCGACGGGAAAAAATATTCCTGGATAATGAAATGAAAATATTCAAATCCGACGACACCACAATAGCTGGCGGTAAAGTGGTACTATATCGGATGGTAGATACTTATAGGGCCAGTCGAGAACCTGAAAGCTTTATTGATTGTATACAGTATTTCACTATAGAATTCAATGAAATTTATCTGGGAATAAATAGGCGAAATTTCAATACCCGTTTTAATAGTTTTTTTTTCATTTTTTCGGACAACATATTGTTTCTGAAATAACAGAATTTTAGCAATGAATACTGAAATTTAAACATACAATTAATGAACTATAAATGCTAAATCTTTGGAAGACATGAGATTCTAGTTCCGAAAGCAAAAAGTCGGAAACCAGTAACTATAGGAGAAATGTTCACGAAATCGTCTGAAATAACGTAGAAGTTCAGACCGCACAGACCTGCACAAGTGTGTAAGCAGTACACTCATACGAGCTCCTTACATTGTACACGAACTATTCGAGCTTATCTGTTTGCTTTATCGAGATGCCTGCGTGTAATGAATAATTTTAACCACGGAGGAGCGTTTGCATGGAAAAGCACGCATGCGTGGCGGGGCATCAATACACTGAAGTGATGTATACTGATACTTCATTTGCATACTGAAGTGATGCGCACTGATGCTTCATTTGCATACTGAAGTGATGCGCACTGATGCCTCATTTGCATACTGAAGTGATGTGCACTGATGCCTCATTTGCATGTGCAAGCCTAAAACATTACGCATGCTTGAGCAGCCGGCGCCCCCTTTGCCCTGGCCGCTCTTATGCCAATTTTGTTTATAATTCCTTCAGGCATGCAAATTTCCTATCGGATAAAGCACATATTTCAATAATATTATACGTTCGTTTACACAGCGTGCACCGCAAGTTTTATTTTCAGATGTCTAGAAAAATGTTCTCTGCATTTTAAATTCTTAAAGTAGTATAAATTTTTTAAATGACGAATGCCTGCAGCTTAAGATGCCTCTTCACACCTAAAAGTTGGGACTATAGACTTTAGGACGTACTAAATAGTTTCGTTTTATATTTTTTTGTCAGCTTACACAATGATTATTTTCAGATATTTCATGCACTAGATCTGTCTTCTGTCTCCCCTATATCCAGTTTGTTTTTATGCACAATTTAGATATAAAAGTCAAATTAAATTGCTAGACATAACTTTTTAAGTGTAAAAAAGAAATGAGAAATGAAAAGGAATGTAGAAGTGATCGAGCATACACTTCAGCAAGTTTCCAAATCCTGTTTAGCTTTTTCCCTCTTTAATAGCAGGAATATCGAAAAAAAACAGTCCATGCAGCATAAATAATATTTCAAGAAATTGATTTCTTTTCACTTTATTTCATTTTAGTCCCTATACTTGAAATCACCCTCCCATTTACAGATCGAGTGTGCACATTTCAGGAAATGGTCGATAGTTTTACTGAGCAATCGACTATGTAAAGTATCTAAGGTAAATTAATATATAAGTCAAATAAAGAAAGGCAGAAAAGTCCCGGTAACATGAACTGATCGATGAATAACGCAAATGAAGTTTTAGGTCACACCCATGCATGCACAGGATCTAGAAGGTGTCATGAAGCTTCCAAAAGTTGAAATTGAAAGGTTGAGTTAAATTGCATGAAGTTTAGTTTAAGCCGCATCGGTGAATTATAGGCTATTAGTCCAAAATATTATTATTTTTTTAGTCTAAAAATTATTAACCTTGATCGTCGTTCATTGCTGTAATGGTTTAAACGGTTTTGGCGATTGTTCAGATCATGTACACACTTTCAAGCAGGCTGAGGAACGGGCTGACGCCAATGGGAATTTGTTGCTTGAATAATCTAAAAAATAGTCGTAATGGTAATGTAATACTGAGCAGTAGTTCGAGAAATTTGTTAAGCGCCTAGACCTAGTGAAATTTCAACACCCGTTTTAATAGTATTTTCAATTTTTTCGGACAATATAAATTCTCTGAAATAACAAAATTTTAGTAATGAATCCTGCAATTTAAACATTCCAATGCGAGATATTGGCAAGCCTATTTCAGATAACGAATGACGAATAGATAATTAGGGGCTTGAAGCTTATCCACTGAAATATTTTGCCCCTATAAGGCACAATTGAACTATAGAAAGGAATAAACTGCCATCAGGTATAAGCTTCGGTTCAAGGAAAACTGGTAAAGGTTTGGATTGAAGGTCCAAACAAAAATGTTGCGTGAATTGTCGATCGATCTTATATGAAATTGCAATGGCAGAATTACCGGTTTCAGTTTCAGCTCTGGGGCTTTGGTATCAAAAATAGTTACGAATTCGGAACTCCGTTTGCCAATCATGCATTGACGGCTTTCTTAGCTAAACCCACCAATCACAGCAGAGAAATTGGCTACTACGTATAATATGCCGCTATATGTGAACTCGAGTATTGACGGTACGGCCTCTGAAGTAACAATGTTTTCAATATCAATCATGTTCATCATCGTCCCGCTGTACGCTAGCATCACTTACAAATATTGGAGCCGTTAAATTCTACATATTTTTTCAAATAAGTTATATTATTCAAGCCAATAACTTTCCAAAATGATATTGAAAAACAGAAATAAATAATAGTTAGTAAATTGCTGGACTTTGGTCTTGTTTTATAATTAAAAGAAGGCGGAGATGAATTTACTCTTTAAAATAACTACAAAGGATAAATTTGTTCCCGTCACGTCTTTTACGCCACGTCTTTTTTTAAGTCTTTTACGCAAAACGCAAAAGGAAAATTTTTCCGTTGAAATAAGCTTACGATCTTCTAATAAAAGTTTTATTCTTAACAGAGGACTGCATATAAGATGGGGTTTGCATGCGGCAGATGCAACAGCCAGCAACATTCAATATTTACTAGAGTCCACTTTCACAACATTCTACTTACAATTGTCCTAAGCTACATACTAGATGTGATGTATAGTTTACACATCTCGCAAGCCCGTTTCATACCCGACCAGTGATGTTAGAGGCACACACAGCGTGCGCTTTTTAAACGAGTATCGCGCGTTCCATCAGTCGAGCCATCGGCACAAACAACATCGCGGGACCAGCAAATCGCGGGGCTCTTTTTCCACTCAATGGCAGAAGGTATCGACGATGTCCTTTTTTTACTCAAGTCTTTTGAAGTTGGTGGTCGAACCAACACAGACACCGCTGTTTGCAGGGCTACGTATAATGCGGATAGACCGAACAGTGCACCGAGAAGGCAGAGGGGGGACTTGCTTATAGAGTTCAATACGCTAAGACCACAGCAGCATTCTTGGGGCGGTTCACAGCGTGTTCTCCCTAACTGGAAATTACCGCTGGAAAAGTGTCAAAAATTTACTGGCCTTTTCGCCGCATGTAAATTTTATCTTATTCCACAGGATATACGACTGAATTTATTTATAGGAGTAACATTGGCAATAACATTGGCATTGAAGTATAAGAAATACACAGCGGTATTTAAGTATAAGAGATACACACTGGCATTTAGGAATGGATATCAATGGTACAGAAGGAATGTGTATCAGCGATACACGTGAAGCGATTCAAGATAGAGAATCAGCATACACATTGTAATTCAGAAGTAAACTTCTTACATCATAGAAGCTCGTGCATGTGAATGTATAATGATCACTCTATGTAATAAGAATGTATAAAGATCAAAGAATGTAATAAGATTACTCCTCAACTTCGTGGCTCTAAAGCTATAGGTCTTCACTATGATATTATTGTGGAAATATTTATGGTGAAACTATGTAGGTATTAAATTGAATCTGTGCGGTAAAAATGCAGCCAACGGAGTGACGATAAATCATAGTTATTTTAAGGCGAATAATAGGTCAAACAGCCTA
>NW_025939466.1:257029-330206 GCF_000764305.2 Hyalella azteca | reverse complement strand
AATAAAGATGAGCATCCCAGTTCGGGAAAGTATTTCAAAAATTTAAATCAATTATATATTCCACAGAAGTATTTTTCAGGCAATCGCTCTAGGTTAAGACCTGAGTTTTCGGTTAAAGAGTGTAGTAAAATCGGGGTAAATGGTCGTTAACTCATGATTCGGGATTGGTTCATTTTGTTGGGTAAGATTCATGATCGGTGCCTTGTTAAGCTGTTTATGCAGATTCGGGGGTAATTTTTCGTAATAATATTGAAGGGGGTTTTATTCGGGAGTAATTGGTTAATTTTGTTGGGTAAGATTTGGGGTAAATGTTGTGGTAACCTATGATTTAAGCTGTTTATGGAAAGTGTCGTGGTAGGCTCACTGTATATACTACTTACATATTTATACTCTATCTCATAGCACCCCGTCGAAACTGTTATAACGCTTTATTCACGATGTATTTCAAAATATAATTTATTATTTGTCTCATCGATATTCGAGATAGAGTGATACACATCCAGTCCCACCATTGCCAGTTTATGAAATTTATTTGTATCAAATTTTATTGCTGGCTTTAAATTCGTGTAAATATCATTTTTTTACCGATAATAACTCTCGGTAATAACTAATAACTATTTTTTCGTAAAAATATAATTTTTTTACCGATAATAACTATCTCGGTAATATAAACTATATAATCTTTTTACCGGTAATAACTATCATGAGATAAACATCACCGATTGATATTTAGGAATGCATATTCAGAATTTCGTACAAATGTGTTCAGTAGTTTGAAAGAAATTCCTTGTTCACAGAGAATTTCGGCCCCTATCGCCATATAACTCACGAGTGAAGGCCAAATTAAAAACATTTTCACGAGCTAAATTTCACCGCTAGGTCCTAATGAATACGCGTACCAAGTTTTATCAAGCGACGTACATTAGTTTGGGTGATATTCCTTGATCATTGAATTCGGAGATTGGCCGCGAGGCCGGCCGCAAAGTTATCCGAGACGTAGCTACAAGCAGGTCATTAGCAATAAGAAAAATATATCTGTAAGATTCTGGAATGTCGTGCTTATTTTATTGTCGAAAGAGTGCACGTACATGTTCGAATTATTTGCGAACCCCAAATACTCACATTTCACGATGCATCAGGAAGTTTAATGCATTTGAATATGCACCAAAGTAGTTGGAAAACGGTCAATGATGGATCTGCATGGTCATGTTCTTATAATTCACTACCGTCAAACGGGGTAATACGGGACAGGCGGGGTAATAAGGGACAGTCATCCGACATTTCGTAGAAATGTTGTAACAGCTAACTTAATTAAAGTTTAGCAAAACTAAAAATAGTGGCGTAAAGTTCAACATTTTTCCTATCTATGTAGCATAAAGCAAGTTAAGAAATCATGAATTTACTACCTCTAAAAAATCCCTGAAAAAAAGTGTGACAAGTGAGATTTTGGAAAAGTACCTCTGCTAAGGTCTTATTTATAAGTAAAAATTTTACTTATATATAAGTTGCACACAGGTGTTGGCCTAAAAACGTGATTGACAGAATTTGTGTAGCTCATTCCAAGACGCTACTGAACATTAGCCCCACGCACAAGGAAGAGTACGTATAAGCTACTGATTATCGCAGTTACAAGGATCCTAGCAGCGAACAGACAAAGAGACAAAGTTCAATGTGTCCGTTACCTAACGAAAAAATGCAATAACTACTATTTGCTCATAAACCATATACTAATAATATCTAATGTTATTGCGGTTGGCAAGAGGTGCTGAAGAGGAATGCAGCAATTTTAATTTGAATTATCTGCAATAAAAAAATTTATGTTCTAAATATTCTTAAAAATGTTTATTCATACGTTTAATAGTGGATTTAACGTACTGCCGTAAAACTCGCAAACGAAGGAAAAATCTAAAAAAAATCCTAGCTAACCATCACCGTTAGGTCCAAATGAATATTTGTACAAAGTTTCATTAAGTTCCCTTCATTACTTTGGGAGATATTTCTTGATCACTGCAAATTGGAAAACCGGTCGCAAAATCGCCCTCCGAAATGCCGGTCGTTTCACAGTATAGCCGTATAACTCGCGAAGGATAGCAAAACTGAAAAAATTTCACGCGCTAAACATAACTGTTGAGTGGCTAGGAATGTATATTCAAGGTTTGTTTCAAATCCGTTCAGTACTTTAGAAGAAAATTCATGGTCACTGCCAATTTCGGCCTGTATCGCCGTATAACTCACGGATGAAGGTGAGATAACATAACATAACATAGTGATTTCGGCGCTGAAGCGTAGGCCTGATGTGGCATGTCGCCGATTCTTTTCCTTTTCGTGCCTTGTTCACAGATCTAAAATCGTGTCATTTGACCGGATCTTTTCATGACTGACGATAGTTTGAAGAAGCTACTAGACTTACACCGGGTTCGATATGGTGCTAGGCATTTCAAATCTGAACATATATTTTTCCATAGCTTTATCTAGTCTGTTCTTGAACGCGTTCATACTTGGAGCGCCAACGATGTCATCGGGGAGGCTGTTCCACATGTCGGTGATTCGAAGCGAGAAGAAATTTTGTCGCGTGGAGAAGTTGCAGCGCAGTTTTTTTAGCTTATAGCCGTGGCCCCTGGTGTTGTTCTTGTTTCAAATTCTAGTAATCCTTCGGGGACCTTGTATAAACCATGAATATACTTGTATACTTCAATGAGGTCCCCACGCAGACGTCGATAACTGAGGCTTGGAAGCTTCATAATCTTCAATATTTCTTCATAGGACTTGCCCTTCAAGCCTGGAATTATCCTCGTTGCACATCATTGAACATTCTCTATTAAATTTCTGTCCTTTTCAAATCTCGGTGACCACACAACGTTTCAAAACTCTAGATTCGGGCGCACGACAGCAACGAACAACTGCTTCATCGCTTCTGCATTTAGGAACTCGTATGAGCGTCTGATTAGTCCAAGAAGTTTGTTGGATGTGTTAGCTTGCGTTTCAACATGCTTAGAAAATTTCAGCTCCTTGTCGACATAAACTCCGAGATCTTTTTCCACACTAGACTTTTCAATCATTACTCTCTCGTTGCAAGCATGTCTTCTCATACTGTAATCTTGCTGTTCATTGTTCTTCCCGAAGTGAAGTACTTTACACTTGTCAGCATTAAACCGCAGCTGCCACGTATCAGCCCAGTTAACTAATCTGTCAAGATCATCTTGTAATTGCGCTTTATTTGACGCATCCTTCACTGTATTATAAACTTTTGTGTCGTCGGCATACATGGAGCACACGCTGGACACTGCTTCTGGCAAATCGTTTATAAAAGCAACGAACAAAATAGGCCCAAGAACGCTTCCTTGTGGCACGCCACTGCGCACTGATGCCCAGTCTGACACGGTTCCGTTAATAATGACACGTTGTCGTCTACCTGCTAGAAAATCTCTGATCCATTGGAGTACGTTTCCCTCAATTCCCAAAGACTTCACTTTGCGCAACAGCCGCTCATGCGGAACACTGTCAAATGCTTCGGCAAAATCGAGGTACAATGAATCCACTGGCTCCTTTCGTCCAGCAGGCGAGTCCAATCGTTCAACGTAGATAATAAGTTAGTGGTGCAGGATCTACCGGCAATAAAACCATGTTGACAATCTGATATGAGATGGTGAGCAGTCAAGTGATCGATAATTCTATCCCTCACAACATATTCCATTAGCTTGCAAACAACACTTGTCAGACTGACAGGGCGATAGTTGCCGGGGCTGCTTTTGTCACATTTTTTGAACAATGGTGTTACATGAGCTTCTTTTCAGTCGGACGGCAAAGTTTCTTCGTTCAAGGTTTTTTGAAAGAATACTGTCAATTGGCCGGCCAGAACGGTTGCTAATTCTTTGAGCAATCTGGGATGGAAGCCGTCTGGTCCACATGACTTGTTGGGATTTAGAGCTACCAGGCGCTTGAGAACCTCTTCTTCGTGTATTTCAAAACATGTTGACTTCGAGCCGACTGGGCGCTCCTCAATATCTGGAATACTGTTCAAGTCCTCATCTGTGAACACACTGTTGAAGAACTGATTGAGAACGTTAGCCTTGCCCTCATCGGAGGAAATCTTTCGTTGGTCTATTTTCAAATCAGATATACCGTCCTTTGACTTACACTTCGAACTAGCGTACAATAAGAAGGCTTTCGGATTCTTTTTTTGCATTTTTAGCAATATTTTTTTCGAAGTTTTTCACTGCAGTGCAACAAACTTTTTTAGCTTGATTTCGAGCTCTGGCATACAGGTTATAATCAGACTCGCTGCGAGTTCGTAAATAACGCTTGTAGGCTTCTTTCTTGGTCTTCAGCTGAGTCTTAACTGCACTGTTCATCCACTGGGACTTTTTGACTCCACCGAGCGTAATCTTGGGTACACAGGCATCAACTGCAGACATAACCGTGTCTTTGAGAAACGACCATGAATCAGCCACATTTATGTCCTTAATACAGTCCGAAATATTCGCCGCATTCACCGTTTCACGGAGTTTATCATAGTCGCCTTTCGCAAAGTTCAAACGTTCACGCTTCCGAAGCGTCTTTTCTGCACAACACTTAATATTGAAAAACAATGATTGGTGGTGGCTTTTGCCCAACGGAGCTTAGTGGCGAAGCTCATCTATCATTGATTCTTCACTAGTAAACACAAGATCTAGAATATTTGGGTCTGTTTACCCCTAAAATGGGTTGGCTTGGTGATGTTCTGGATTAAAAATGAGTCACGCACAGATCCCAAGAACAAGGATTCCCATCGCACAGACTCCAAGGATTCCCATCTCTTGGAGAAGATTCATCTGCCCAGTCTATTTCTGGATGGTTAAAGTCACCAACGATCAACGTTTGCGACCTGCTGAATGACATGCTCGGTAAAAGGTTGTTTAGTACTTTATTGTTATCAGAGGAGCTGTTAGGTGATCTGTACATGACCCCTATGAGAAGGCTATCTTTGCCTTTTAGAGTAAGTTCGCACCTCACTGATTCTCTAGCTGATTGATGCTCTGCAGATAACTTAACTTGCTGGGCCCCATAAGAGGTTCTAACCCACAGAGCTACACCTCTACTGCATTGCTCTTCATTTAAGTTATGAAAACAATCAAAACCTGGCAGCTGAAATTCAACAGGTACAATTTCCCCCCCCCCCGTGATTTTTAGGGAGTGTTTCTGTAATACAAATAATGTCTATACACTCGTTTGCGATCACAGTTAACAGTTCACTTTTTTGTTCAAAACGGAATCCAAGTGCGTGTAAAAACATTTGAAAACTTTTTGTGTACTTTCACTTGATGTATGCGGTTACTTCCTACATTATTTACAGGCCTTGATCTACGGACATCATTCCTACTAATTACTTGTCCTCCATCTCGTCTGACTGTCCGTGAGCAGCCGGTGTTGTCGCTTGGAAGTGATTGCCCTGATTTTGTCACATTTAGCGACTCCTCTCTTTTTCGAGCACCAAGAGTTGGTTTTTCGCAATCACGGCAAAACCAATGAAGCTATTTAGATTTTTGGAGAAATGTGAAATTTTTTTCAAGAGCTGAACATCACCGTTAGGTTCTAATACCAAGTTTCATCGAGCTGCGTTCATTTCTTTGGGAGATATTCCTTGGTCATTGAATTTGGAAACCGGCTTCATGTCCGGCCATAAAAGTGTCTGAGTCGTATTTAAAACTGCGCCTGAACCTCGTGAACGTCGATAAAGCGTTCAGGTCTGTACTGCCAACAACAATCGAAATGCCTACGAGTACCACATTTTTTTTCATTGTGGAATATGAGGTACAAGAAAACGTATTTACCGATCATTCCATCGGCTTTTATCGACAATAATTGATCGATCAAGGACAACGTCCATTGACAAAACGCAGACTGGACGAGTTCTGAACTTCGTTCAGACGAGTGAGCGGAGGTATAAAAGCAGCCCAGGGGCAGGAGGCAAAGCGCCGAGGTTATTCGCTGTCAACTCGTCCAACGGCAAGCGCGTGGTTAGTGTACTGATAGTTCAATCTCAATATTTTTTTACATGTAAAACTGCATAATAATAGTATTGATGATTTATTTTATGTTGTTCTAACGAGATGAATCGGCAATAACGTAATAGTTTTCGTGCGCTTAGAATTTTTTATTCGCCCTCAAACGACTAGAATGAATCCTTGAGCGTTCATCAGAAGCGGTAGTCTCTAAAAAGGTTTCCGAAGTTCTGGTCTTTTTTATAGCTGTCACTCGTGCTAAATTGTCGTTCTGACAAACTTTAAACGTTTTTCGGAGGCGGCCAGTACGTTTAAAATAGATATTTGCATTACTCTGTCGACTGCCTTTATTCTTTTATGCCTCGATGCGTTTTTAAGGGTGCCATGAGAAACTTAGTGGCAGTTTCATTCTAGCTTATCAGTTCCATAAAAAAATATTTATTATTGTATGAATTATACAAATTTCCAGACCTTAGCAGTCACCGTTTTTTTTGTATATTATATATTACAGTGACCGTTATGTAAGCAGGTAAGGAGCTTAATTTGTAAATATTTGTGATTGAGTTACAAAGTAATGTAAACCAACATCGCTTGTTAGGTTTTATTAACGCTTTACAAAATATTCCGCTAATTTTTTTCTATTTATGCATTAACTATAAATAGAAGTTAACAACTTAACCATCATGCTTCGATACAAGAATCTCATAAACGATCTATATAAACATGCTATTCAAATCTTAACCATTCCCGCTGATACAGCATTTATGTGGTTACAGCAGACTTGTGGATAGGGAAACGATAGACACGAAAAGGAAATTGTTACTTTAGAATGGTTTTGTTGTACATTGCTTTTCTGCTATGCTGAGGATTGAATAAACCTACTATAGTTGTTTCAATGTCATTAGATGGAAAGCCCAGCTTTATTGCGTAGTTATGGTCCGTCATTATAGTGTTTATTCGGGAAATACTGTATAAGGCTGTAAACATGTTAAATAATCATTACATTAAAAATTATGTTGATTATGCAATTATATTAATTATCAATGATTAGTTGACTCTGTGCAAGCTATTCTAATCTCGATCTCGCGGCCCAGGGATGCCAGGCGGCGGTGGTAAAGGCGGAGGTGGTGATGGCAGCAAAGGAGGCGGAGGAGGTGGTGGCAGCAAAGGAGGCGGTGGTGGTGGTGGCAGCAAAGGTGGCGGTAGTGGTGGTGGTAGCAAAGGAGGTGGCGGTCAGGTGGTGCGGTCTTCAAGTGGCGCCGTCAAATGCCACGGCGGCGGCGCAGTCAAGTCCAGCACCCAAGTCCGCACGTGCTACGGCCCTGGCAACGCGTCCGTGACCACGGCCAAGACGGCCACCGTCAGGAGCGGTCCTGCTGGGGTCTCCACCACGTACAAGGCTGTGCAGACCAGCTTCAGCCCCCACCATTAAATTGCCTGCTAGACCACCTCTCTTCAGACCAGCTTCAGCCCCCACCATTAAATTGCCTGCTAGACCACCTCTCTTCAGACCAGCTTCAGCCCCCACCATTAAATTGCCTGTTAGACTAGGCCTCTTTAGACCAGCTTCGCACCTCACTATTAGATTGTCAGGCATTTCTTTCTATATGTTCGGCAACTAATTCAAAAGTTGCTTCAGAAGTGAATTCGGATCAATTTCGTCGTTGTGGTGTTGTAGAAACAGAAGATATTTGTGGGTCGACCCAAATTTCATCGTCTTGTTGGTTTGTTGTTCATGTTGTCATGAATGTTACTTGCCAAGCATTCCATAATTGAATACAATGCTTAACTTAAGGCATCATATGGATACAAAAGTACAATAACTCCAGAATTATTTTTTTTTGCTATTATTACGATTTTTCACGTATCCCTAAATTTAGAATTTTCTAAAAGGTATGTCAAACGTATTTTTGAGTGACTTTTGCAAGCTCACTAAATAATTATTGAAGTAAAAAATTTTAAACTTGCTGCTATATTCACTTCCTTGGTGATGCGGTGAATACTTTTTCCTCTTAATGATGAGAACTTTAATATTGTTACTCCTCTGATTATCGGTTGTTACGCTCTTCTGCAGGCACTTAACACGATCCATGCATTTGCCATCTACCAGGCGCTTCATTGATATGGTTTATATCTAGAAGTCCGTATTTAGAATGCAGTTGGTACAGGAGCAACATGAAAGACTATATAGTTCAAGGTTGTCACCTCTTCACTAAAATTTTAGTTAGGAAAGATACGATTTGGATTCAGTGTATTTAATTTCACATTTCATGTTCGTTTAATCCGAGTTTCAGAATCTCCTATGACAAATGACTGTGTACGTATTATATGCAGTTTTCATTGATTTTTTTCATAAGAATTCATGTTCGGTTATTCAAGTAATTTTACGGGATTCGTCTTATCAATTAGTTTAAATGGTTAAATTGTCAGTTTCTTTCCAAGCATTTTTGCTTGCTGTTGAATGGAGTGAATAGCTGTCACGAAATTATCTGGAATCATTTGAGCATTCAATGAACGAGGAAGTGTTCTCTCAGAACAATGACGGTGTTCATCGGCTAATGATAACGCGTCATCAACGCAATTGCAACGCAATTTCAGTTGTTACACAACCTTAAGTGCCCGTACCCTGAAAATATGTGCCGTATTATCTATACTCTCTCAGGCGAACATTTAGCGGCCAAGATTTTGACCGTCATCATTGGGTTTTGCTCGAAAAACCGATATTGATTGGCTGACAAGGGTAAGAACTCAATTATTGATAGTAATTCCCCTAATATTTTGATGCCTTTTCTTCCCACATTTATCCTGTAGCCGCGTCAGGAGCTCGGGCATCGAGAGAAAGACGAGCTCATTCCGAACATTCTGTAAAGTTGCGTACAAAAAATTTCACTACCAAACTCAAACTTGAATAATGAAGACTTGTGAGAAGAATCTCCAATTGTGGTAGTGATTAATATGAATTGAAATACTAATTAATTCAATTATATTTAGAACGAGCATTATATAAATTGCTGGAGGTCGAAACAAATTACTAGGAAAAACACATGTAAGTCAATGTTCTAAAATGTTAATGCTTCTGATTATGTCAGAGGCTTATCTCTATTTTAAATAATGTAGTAAATAATATCAATATGTCTGCTGCTTTTTCAGTTTGAATTCCAACGTCTCTAAGAAAATCTTAAGCAAATTGTTATAATTCTAATCCAGAGAAACTGAGGCTCGCATGTCCTTTTGCTTACTCAGTCAAATACTAGAAAAGACCCAATGAATGTTTCATCAATGTCAGAGACCAACGCCGCCGCTTGATGAGGGGCTTCACTGAACTTTATTACCCAACACTGAGACTATTTATCATGAATGCAGTTAATGCTGAACATTCGCGATTTAAATTATTTATGCAATTGAAGGTGAACGTTCAAGAGGTACACTATTCAAGCTGTTAATTGCGAACGTTTCAGGGTCGCGCCACTGAGCGCCTTGTATGTAGCGAACAAACGTCTGTCGCTGTAGGGCATGTAATGCAACCGGCACGACGTCACTCTGAAACGTCTGTAAGTTAAAAATATTTATAATTGAATGCATAGAACCATGCTGAAAACAATTGTCTAATTGACAATTGATTCACACACGATATTCCGTTGCGCGCGAAGCTCATAGTAGAAAAAATTGACAGGTTTGGGCACACGCAGACAGTTAACATAAATGTGGAAGAAAATTATACCGCCGTGCAGGCGACTGCAAGATGGTTTGTAATACTTCGTTAGTTGGTTATTTATGCAACTTTAAGGTCAGCAAAGATCCAAGCTTATATGAGGCAGCAAACAGTGAAAGCTAAATTCCATAATGCACCGTAAAAAAGTTTCATTTTGCCTGCGACGTATAGAATTAATTTTTAATGACAAAGCGATATTTCGCAATTCGTTGTTTCAGATTTTTTATATCAAGGACGGTTTATACAGAGATTATATGATTTTTATGAAAAGTCTATAAACCCAGTAGTTCGGAAGTTTTTAGCTAGAGTCTTATCTTTGACAGCAAAAGCTTCGGCGAGCTTTAATGAATTCATTATCCGAGATGATGTCGACAGTTTGTTATTCATAAAAATTAATTATTATAATATTACAACTCTTTAAATATTATTTCAGGTGATTTATGCAAATAGAGAGTACGAATTTCATTTGATTTATTTCTATAATATCTATTCTAGAAATAAATATTACAGTGATATCTATTATACACTTATAGTGGCTTTTTCAGAAAGTACGGTATGGATGGATATTATACCGTGACTTTTGAGAGAGTACGGTAAGGATGGATATTATACCGTGACTTTTGTGAGAGTACGGTATGGATGNTGTACCAGATTATCAAATTAACTCTTCTAAAATAATTTAGAATTCATTTATGACATTTCTTATCAATTACACCGCATTAAGTGATTGACATATCTTGACATGTCGGTGAGGTTTGAGATGTACCAGATTATCAAATTAACTCTTCACCTAAAATAATTTAGAATGCATTTATGACATGGCTTATGTCTTATCAATTCATGTTGAGACTATTAGAATACGACTGACTTATTTTATTTTGTCATGTATTCAAAAGAATGAATTTAGGAATTGTTTCACAATTATTCATCACGAAGAGACGAGCTTCTACTTTTTTGCTGCGAATACAATTTTTCACTATTTGCAAGGAAATAAGAAAATAGTTATTAATAGTTGTTATGATGGCGCAGGTGTAATTGATCGTTAAATTACATCTTTTTTATTAATCTTTGAAAATAGTAAAAGCTTTTTAGCAAAATTTAACTTCAAAATTAATTTTTGAAACTCTTTGGGATGGCTATAAATTTAGGTTATAGGTGTGAACTTGATTAAAAATTTGATGTTCTGGAGTCAAAACTCGTCTCATTCAAGAAGAATTACATATATTTAAAATCATAAGCAAGTGATTAAGTAGTTGTAAAAATCTAAGAGATGAAAATGAACTTCAAGGCTGTTGTAGTAACTACACATATTTTACTTTATATACATATAGTCAGTTTTAGTAAATATAAAAATTTTACATTCATGTAGTTAGTTTTTGTAACTATACACATTTTATTTTGTATAGAGTCAGTTCCAGTAAAGATACACATTTCATTTTCTATATAGTCAGTTTTAGTAATTATACACATTTTATTTTACATATTAGTCAGTTTTAGTAATTATACACATTTTATTTTGTATATAGTCAGTTTTAGTAACTATACACATTTTATGTACGCAGTTTCTACTGTAGAATCATTTAATTCAAGCTGTGATACCTCGATAGCTGTGATCACGTAGGTATGTTGTTTCTCTGCCGCAGACGCTCGCTCTATACATAGTCTATACTGAAGCTGCCCTGAGACTAGTTCGTCAGCAGAGCTGGGCAGCGCTACTTTGAAATGTAGCGGCGCTACCGCTACCGCTACATGCTCTAAATGTAGCGGGCGCTACCGCTACACCCACTAGATTGTAGCGGTCGCTACCGCTACCGCTACCGCTACAGTAAAATGTAGCGCCGCTACATTAGCCGCTATAATGGCCAAAATTATTGTAAATCTCTAAATATTTATTGTTCTGCTATTGTGATTTACTTATAAACATTTAATGATAATAAAACATTTTCAAAACATATAAATGCAACTTTATTGCAATTAACCTCACCGAACTAGTACGGGTTAGATACAGTAAATAAAAGTTACAGTTATTTCTATGTTTTACCTTCCCTACATGGATCTATTTAATCTACCAATCTCAAAAATTATCCAAATATACATGTAAAAATCAGTCTTTTATTTGTATCTATATGTGGATAATTGTTGAGATTGGTAGGTTAAAGAAGACATCCATGTAGGGAAGGTGAAACATAAAAATAATTGTGTAAAAATAACTGTAAGCAAATAAACTGAAACATGAAAAAATACCTGTAACATTTACGAGCCAGTTGCAAGCAAAGTGAAATATAAAAATACCTGTAACATTTACCTGCAAGCAAACTGAAGCATAATAATACCTGTAACATTTACTCGCAAGTCGTAAGCCAAATTGAAATATAAAAAGTAACTAACATTTACTCGCAATCAAACAACACGGAATAATATTTCCATTTAATTAAACTTTTCTTTTTAAAGATACCAGCATTTCAAAATGAACATCCGACAAGCTTGAACGCTTTGGCTTTAGGATATCCTTTCCCAAGGAAAAGATCCTCTCCACCGCAGCACTAGAAGGGATTGCAGTGTTGTACTCTACAAAAATCTCAAGGAACGGGTTACAAGGAAATGATTCAGGAGCAGGTAAAGCGGTGCTAGCGGACTTTCCAAATAATTGTTCACTAGTCGATCTCCTTCATTGACGTGACTGTGATTTCGTGTTTTCTGTAGTTCATTAAAGAAGGAATCAGCATTCTCCTCGTCATTGCTGCTGCTGCTGCTGGTAGCTTGTGTAATTATGTCAGAAAGCTTCCCATCAACCAGAAAGATCATTTTCTGTCTGACCTCTTTCAGTTTAGATTCGTAAAATCTAGTAATCTAAAAATCAATTAAAGTATAATCTAAAAAGTACTATTAAGTAAAATCTTAAGGCTTTATCTATAAATGTAGCGGTAGCGCTGTAGCGGCAAAACCTCGTATCGCTACTTAAATATGTAGCGGGCGCTACCGCTACAATTGCTTAAATGTAGCGCCGCTACCGCTACCGCTACTGAAAATGTAGAGGCCGCTAGTAGCGGCCGCTACATGTAGCGCGCTACTGCCCACCTCTGTTCGTCAGATCTAACTAATTGATTGGGCGGTCAGCGAGCAGTCCAACCTGAACTATATAAGACAGAGTGCACTAATTAGTTCTAACGCACTTTTCTCAGGTAATCTTCAGTATCGAATTAGCGTTTGCAGTAGAGGAATAACATACCTCCGTGATCACAGCTCGGGATGAGGAAGAAGAGTACTGTGCAATTCATACAATCATCTGCCAAACGATCAGTTGATTTCTGTAGATAGTTCTTGAGAACACAGAGTCGCGACGGAAGAAGCAAGGTTAACTTGAGTAAAACATGTGACAATTCTTAAGCTCTGACAGAGTTTGCTACCCAGTTAAAATTTAGGGCAGGGAATAGAGCAGGCCGTCGCCGGCTGCAGAGCCGGCGTAGAGACGCGACAGAGCAGCGATAGGGCAGAAATGTCCGCTTTAGAGACGATATCGCCAGCCGCGTATCAGCGCTAATTAGCTTCTGAGTACCTGCCCAGGTGTGCTCTGTCCTGCCGTCACGCAGCCCTTACTGAGCACCGCCTGCTCAAACCTGCCCAACGCCTGCTCTGGGGCGGCTCTGGCAGTGTACGCGGCTGTAATTCGAAGTATTAAAATACTGACGTGAAATAAATATCACAAATGGCACCGGAAATTGGCCCAAAATATCGTGCTATGCGAATGAACTAGATGGAGGATGAAGTTCATTCTCTCGTCACTGTTTCCAACCCCTACCCCTCCTCCCTCTCTCAAAACCCCCCCATACACGGCCTGCTAGCTGCTTTGCACAGCTCCCTGCCGGGCAATCCCAAATACCAGCGCTAAAACAGCGCAGAGTTCCGGCCCTGACGAGCTGCTAGAATTTTGTCTCTATATCAGCCATGGCGCAGCGCAGTTTTAGGGATAGATGGCCGGTTATTGTTTCACGGCTCCATCCTGCTAAAGCGCGACCAGCCCGGCTAAACCCGGCGCCGGTCTCGGCTCAAAATTTTAACTGGGTAGAGCTTCTCCGTCACACATCATCAACATGAATTTAAAAGCAAAGAAAACGCCAAGAAAATTCACCATATCGATATTGAAAACGTTTCGGAGTCCGGCTCCATCATCAGTTCGACTAACTAAAAATGAATAAAATCACTTTAAAAGTCAAAATTCAAAGACAGACATAAAACCTAAGGGTCTTGTTTAGGTTTCATGACTGTCTTTGAATTTTGACTTTAAAAGTGATTTTATTCATTTTTAGTTTAGTCGAACTGATGATGGAGCTGGACTCCGAAACATTTTCAATATCGATATGGCGAATTTTCTTGGCGTTTTCTTTGCTTTTAAATTCCTTGTGAACTTGCGATATAAGCAGACTAATAATATAAGTACGTATCAACATGAATATTTCGGGTCCTTGTAGAATTGTAGAAGTCTTCTAATAAATAGATTGTTGTACATAATTTATAAAAGACTTAACATTGATTACACTAAATAATACCAGTTTGGTGGAAATAATCATGTAAGATATCAGTGTAAAAAATATGTATTTAAGCAGGTTCTCTTGTGAATGCGAGTTTTACCCTGAAGCTAATAGCTCACAGAAGAGAATTAATTCACTTTCAAATTTCTCATGGAGAATCTGTATTAATGACCTAAAGGAAATGCAACAAGGAAAGATTTTGGAATAGTCTACATCTGATTTATTTTGATCTAGTCTATCTGTGCTAGGAGAACTTTGATTTTATGTAGAGTAAGTTCATCGTATGTGAAAAGTTCAATAATTCCTCTAACCTTCATAAAACCCAGAAACTTTCACGGTTAAACTTCACCAGCCAACCCATCGAGAATTGTTATGTTGATATGATGCAATTTGTTGAAATAGAAACAATATCCAAGTTCTTTTACGCATTTGCTTTGTTTTCTTGTCATCTCGAAGAGCCAAGTCCATTATATCCATGTCCATTATATCCATTATATCCATTATGTCCATCATATATATGTCCATTACGTCCATTACGTCCATTACATTCATGTCCAATAAATCCATTATGACAATTTTTCCTTGATTCATAGCTAGCGTAATTTGAGCGTAGTCGGATCACTCAAATGTCCATTCAAAACGCTCCTAGAATATTTTTATTGAGAGCGCGACTGCGATGTAGGCAGCTCTTACACTTCAGCACCGACAAGACACCGAACTTTACCGAGCAGGGAAGTGACTTCGGAGGTTTTCAATACTATTGCTGATCAAGACACTTATGGAAAATCTGAAAAATGAACACAAAATAAACCCAGCGAATGGCACGCACTGAAGCGAACTGATCGTTATGGATAACTGAGTTACCTTCTGAAAACAAGGAAAACAAACTTAAGATGTGGCCAGGAATTAGTTGACCTGAGTTATTCATATCAAAATAATCACGAACAATTCATAAAAATCAAAACACCAATATATAAATCTCATAACACAAATTTATAAATCTTGCAAAACAAATTTATTAATCTTGCAAAACAAATTTATAAATCTTGCAAAACAAATTTATAAATCCTGCAAAACAATCTATAAATCTCACAACACAAATCTATAAATATCACAACACAAATCTATAAATCTCACAACACAAATCTTTAAGTCTCGCAACACAAATCTTTAAGTCTCACAACACAAATCTATAGATCTCTCAAAACAAATCTATAAACCTCTCAACACAAATCTATAAATCTCTCAAAATAAATCTATAAATCTCACAACACAAATCTTTAAGTCTCACAACACAAATCTATAAATCTCTCAACACAAATCTATAAATCTCTCAACACAAATCTATAAATCTCTCAAAATAAATCTATAAATCTCACAACACAAATCTACAAATATCAGACAACAAATCTATAAGTCGCATAACACAAATCATCTCTCAACACAGACTTACACAGAAACACCATAACAAAAGTTACACCACCGGGAAGGTGCTTCAGGACTGACGCATTAGAAAGTGACGCGTACCGAATGATCCGCAAGAAGAGGTCTTTTCTCTAGTTTAAAAAATGATTTTCGGTAGAACCGAAGGGATAAAGTACAAATGCAAATGAGTATATATTCAACTACAATAATGAGAGATAACTAAATAATAACAGTTATGAGAGATAACTATGTGAAATCATCACCAAAAAATGCCCATCAAAACGTGATGCAAAAAATAACGACGCATGAAGGGCGACTTCACTCTGAGTTTAGAAACATCATAAACTGCAATTAAAAAGTTTGATTTTTCTCATCTTCCTTCTGCTCAAAATAGAAAACAAGTTTCTCATATGCCGAATGATGCTGCTTGTGAGCATTTGCCTTCAAAGCAGTAGCGACGTAAATGCCACACATTTTTCGAGACCGCACGAAACCCAATAAATTATTAATACATTTTTAAATATGAAAAAATAATTGTGGTGGAAAACTTGATCGACCTTGAGCCTCCTCATACGACCTGATGCGCCAATAGTGATGTACCAGCCGATATGATGAGACTGATAATAGTGACTTTCTTGAATGCTATTCCAGGAAATGAAACTCATCACATTCTAGAACTTTATTCCATTATGAAAAACTGTTCTATAGGATCTTAGTAATATTGTAACGCATTGTGAGTCTTACGTATCCAATCTAATTATTTTGTCTTGACCTGTAAAACAAGATAATCCAAGAATGAGGCAAAGAAAGAATGAACAATTAAGGAGCTCGAATTGGCGCATCAACATTAGGCTCAAAGTTTATTTGCTAAAATATTTTTTTTTTGCTAATTAGGTCTCCCAACACTAATTAGGTTACTCAACGCTAATTAGCTCTCTCAACGCTGATTAGGTCTCTTAACGCTAATAAGGACTCTCAACACTAATTAGGTCTCTCAACGCTAATTAGGTCTCAACGCTAATAAGGACTCTCAACACTAATTAGGTCTCTCAACGCTAATAAGGACTCTCAACGCTAATTAGGTCTCAACGCTAATGAGGACTCTCAACACTAATTAGGTCTCTCAACGCTGATTAAGTGTCTCAACGCTAATTAGGTCTCTCAACGCTGATTAAGTGTCTCAACGCTTATTAGGTCTCTCAACGCTAATTCTGTCTCTTATACACATCTAGATNGGCAAATTTTATCTTGGTTATTTACGGACGGATCGATTCGAAATATGGTACCTGTCTCTTATACACATCTAGATGTGTATAAGAGACAGTGTCAATACGATATGAATATCAAAAACCAATGCCAATACAACCTGTCATTGCAAGAGAGAAGTCTAGGTGAGCTCAGAGAAAGAAGGAAAAATTTTTAAATCGTTGACAAACGGTAACGCGTAACTGCCGCATACACTGCCATAGCCGCCCCAGAGCAGGCGTTGGGCAGGTTTGAGCAGGCGGTGCTCAGCGAGGGCTGCTTGTCGGCAGGACAGAGCACACCTAGGCAGGTACTCAGAGGTGAATTAGTGCTGCTACGCGGCTGGCGATATCGTCTCTAATGCGGACATTTCTGCTCTATCGCGGCTCTGTCGCGTCCCTACGTCGGCTCTGCAGCCGGCGATGGCCTGCTCTATTCCCTGCCCTAAATTTTAACTGGGTAATTAGGTCTCTCAACGCTAATTAGGTCTCTCAACGCTAATAAGGTCTCTCAACGCTAATTAGGTCTCTCAACGCTAATTAGGTCTCTCAATGCTAATTAGGTCTCTCAACGCTGATTAGGTCACTCAACGCTAATTAGGTCTCTCAATGCTAATTAGGTCTCGGATTAGGTCTCTCAACGCTGATTAAGTGTCTCAACGCCAATTCGGTCTCTCAACGCTAATTAGGTCTCTCAATGCTAATTAGGTCTCTCAACGCTGATTAGGTCACTCAACGCTAATTAGGTCTCTCAATGCTAATTAGGTCTCTCAACGCGGATTAGGTCTCTCAACGCTGATTAAGTGTCTCAACGCCAATTCGGTCTCTCAACGCTAATTAGGTCTCTCAACGCTGATTAGGTCTCTCAATGCTAATTAGGTCTCTCAACACTAATTAGGTCTCTAAACGCTGATTAAGTCTCTCAACGCTGATTAAGTGTCTTAACGTTAATTCGGTCTCTCAACACTAATTAGGTCTCTCAACGCTAATTAGGTCTCTCAACGCTAATTAGGTCTCTCAACGCTAATTGGGTCTCTCAACGCTAATTAGGTCTCTCAACGCTAATTAGGTCTCTCAACGCTAATTAGGTCTCTCAATGCTGATTAGGTCTCTCAACGCTGATTAAGTGTCTCAACGCTAATTCGGTCTCTCAACGCTAATTCGGTCTCTCAACGCTAATTAGGTCTCTCAACGCTAATTAGGTCTCTCAACGCTGATTAGGTCTCTCAACGCAAATTAGGTCTCTCAGCTAGCGCTAATTAGGTCTCCCAATGCTAATTAGGAACCACAACGTTAACGAGGTCTCTCAGCTCTTTCTGCCAGTGAATTATTCTCTTACCTCATATCAGTTATACGTTCTTATCTTAATTTTGAGTATTACTAAATTATTCTCCAATTAAATGATTCTATTGTATAAAATGTGTACATAAAATGTGTATATTTACAAAAACTGACTATATAAAAATAATAAGTGCATATTTACCGACTATTTAAAAAGTAAAATGAGTGTAGTTACTAAAACTGACTACATAAATAGTAAAATGTGTTTATTTACTAAAACTGACTCGAAATTCATTTTCATCTCCTAGATTTTTACTACTACTTAATCACTTGCTTAAGATTTTAAATATATATTGTTTTCCTTGAATGAGACGAGTTTTGACTCAGGGATATCAAATTTTTAATCAAGTTCAGACCTTTAACCTAAATTTATAGCCATTCCAAAAAGTTTCATAAGTTGAATAGGAAGTAAAATTTGGATTGAAAGCTTTTTCTATTTTCATTACTTGTAAAAATTCGTAATTTAATGCTCAATTTTACCTGCACTATCATCACAACTATTAATAAATATTTCCTTGCAAAATGATGAAAAAATTGCCTTGGCTGCATAAATGTAGAAGCTCGTCTTCTCGTGAGGAAAAATTGTGAAACAATTAGTAAATCCATTCTTTTAAATACATAATGAAATAAAATTAAATCTGTCGTATTCTATTCATTTTAGCGTTTTATGACATTATAAGACATGTCATAAATGCATTCTAAATTACTTTGGAGGAGTTAATTTGATAATCTGGTACGTCTCAAACCTTACCGACATGTCAAGATATGTCAATCACTTAATGCGGTGTAATTGATAAGACATGTCATAAATGCATTCTAAATTATTTTATTAACGGTAATTTGTTCAAGAGTTTATTAGACGATAGTCTGGTACGTGTCAAGCTTTACCGACATGCTAAGATGTGTCGCACATTTAATGCGGTGTAATTCCTTTCCAGGTTCGTAAAATATTCTTATGGCCTCTCTCCATGTCACTATTAACCATTTCAGAATTGGTTATATATTTGCTAGCTAATTTAAATTTGTTTATTAGTTAATAGTGACATTTTTATGTTTTGATAGCAATATGGTAATGAAAAATGTTAACTACTTAGTGGTAATAAACTTACGAGTTAATAGTGTAGACTGTAGAGGTTTAGATTGAAGAATGTTTTTTTATTCAAATATTAGGTTAATACTGATTATATATGTATCTGGAATATTTTATTTATGAAAAGTAGAATTACAAGAAAATTTTAGAGAACGTTTGTATCACACTAAAGTGAAACTTGTCTCAGTGTAGCTTGATCGTTGTCCGTTCATTAAAGTGAACCTGTATTACGTTTTTTATGTACAGAAAAGTGTCTACGTGAGTGTCGCGAAATGTAGCTTTTTAATATAACACTTTTGCTGTCATGGAACGTAAGGATTATACGATTATACCTACTACAATAGATTCAAGCTCATAAGTATATAGCTTTTGTTCTATATGGCATTCTACCGAATTAGGCGTTTTTTTATTATTATAGTTTCTTCATTCATTTAAACAACGAAATATTAGTTTCGACTGTGCAGACTCTGATTCAGTTTAATTGGAATAATAATTGTATAATATCCATCCTTACCGTATCCTCACAAAAGTCACGGTATAATAACCATCCTTGCCGTACCCTCACAAAAGTCACGGTATAATAACCATCCTTGCCGTACCCTCACAAAAGTCACGGAATAATATCCATCCATACCGTTCTCTCAAAAAAATCACGGTATAAATATCCGTCAATACAGCTTTATGAAAGTCACTATATGTGTATAATAAATATTAAAGAAATAAGCCAAATTAAATTTGTATTTTCTGTTTGCATAAATCTGACGTAATATTTGAATAGTTGTAATATTATAATAATTAAGTTTTCATAAATAAAAAACTGTCGACAGCAGCTAAGATAATGTATTCAATAAAGCTTGCCGAAGCTTTTACTGTCAAAGATAAAACTAACTATGAACTTTGGCTTTGTAGACTTTTCTTAGAAATCATATAATCTCAGCATAAGCCGTCTTAGATATAAAAAATCTAAAACAACGAATTGCGAAATATAGCTTTTTAGTTAGAAATTAATACGATACGTCGAAGGCAAAATCAAACTGGGATTTTTTACGATGCATTATGGAATTTAACTGCCAACTGTCGAAGGTTTTTAAATTTTACCTTTGCTGCCTCATAAAATAGACCTGGACCTTTGCTGACCTTTAAGTTACATAAATAACCAACGAACAAAGCATAGCAAACCATCAGTCTGTAGCCTGCATGGCAGTATAATTTTCTTTATATAATTCTAAGTGTGCTCCTCAACCGATTTTTGAATACTATCGGATGCACGTAATTCACAATCACACACTCACGATTCATTGGAGCTCAAAATTTCGCTTGTTGATTATCCTATCGTCATACTTGCCATCACAAATTAGGGAACGTGGGTTTCAACACTCGTCCCACATGCTACGGGTGAAAACCAAACCATCCTCCTGGCCAGTACGTACTGGGAAGGCTGTAGTGAAGAGTTTAATTTTGTCGTTATAAACATTATGAGGCATGTTGATGTGAGCCCACCCGATGTGACGTTCAAGGGAAATAATCTCTATCAATTACCTCACAATACAGAATATCAATTTCTCACACCTATAAACTGGAAAAGTGAATTCTTTCTAAATAGCCCTACCATTCTTTCTCGGACTAAATATGTCGGCAAGAATTTCCTTATCTGTAGTATTATATTTTTTGCGCTTCCTCATTTCCTCTGCCGCTCACAAGAGCTAAGGAAGAAAACGAAAGCCTCGCGCTCACTGGGCCATTACACATTTTAAGCGATGGATTGGAAAACATTGAGGTTATTGCAACGATGGTGGACAAATGTCGTTACTGACAGAATGTCACAAAAAAAAAACCCACATGATAACATATGAGGCTGCGCTCAGTCCACCGTATAGTTGGACCATGTAGGAGGAGACCATGTAACTATTACTATTTAATGAGGTATAAATGAATTGTGTCTTTAAGTCTTCGAAGTATGCCAGCTGCACTTACGAAATCGTCATAACAATTGGAGAATATCCTTTTCTCGTGTCGACATAAACTCTACAGAAACTCTAGCGTTTGTGGAGTGCTTCTAGCACTGAATTAAGTTTATACCAAACTTTCACGGAAAGGTTAGCTATGGACGATTAAATTCATATGTGTACATCTTACAGCACCAACTGTGTATAGATTGACATTTGGCAGAAGACAGAAAAGCCAAGAAAGCATCATCTAAAAGTTTGTTCGATAACGACTGAGCATGGTAGGCTTTCTAAAAATATTATATAGAAAATTATACTTCTAAAACCAATCATAGTGATACAAACTTGGTACGAAATTATCGTTCAATATCCAATATTAAATCTGGCGGCATACAAGCATGCAGCATGGGCTGCCTAAGTTATAAAAAATATAACTCAGTACTCATTGCAGTGAATGACAGAGAGCGCATTTTCTCCTCGACGAAAACGTGAAGTCACGGACGGACGGACGGACGGACATGACGAGCACAATAGCGCCTTTTTTCCATAAATAAGAAAATGTGCTAAAAACAGACAGAATACAAATTATTACTGTTTTATTTGCAGAAAGGTAATAAGAATTCATCCAAGGTCTAATTTAGATAAGATATTTTGGTCATAACCTCAGAGTTTTCTTCGTCCATTGGGAGCCGCCTCACCCGAAGTGCTCGTCGCTGATTGGCTGGCAGCTACCATGGAGATAGTCACACGTGTCCTCCGGCTGCTTGAAGAACTGATATAAGAAGCTCCGCATTCCCTATCGGGCTATCAGTACCAAGAAAGCTATGGTAGGACTTACTTGTTAGTTTGCCGGTCAGCTGATGGATGCCATTGGCACGTTCGAAAATAGGACGAAATCATCAGTGACTGTTAAAGAAGCGTTTGTTTCAACGTCAGACGGAGAGGCTTCACCACTTCCACCTGGAGGTGATTATATGAGGTATTTCAATTGCCGAAATTTCTGCTTTATCTCTGCAACTTCCTTCTTGTAGTGAATGTAGCTTCGTCAGCTTGAGTGCAGGTGACTTATTGAGGATTTACAAACTTTTGAAATTTGCTGAACTTTACAAACTTCTAAATAAATATTTTAATTCAACAACAAATATATTGGTTAGTCCAAAAAGTTAAAGTAGATGAAAATATTTTTTTTGTTACCTTATTAGTTGAAGTACATACATGCTATTTGCAGATGCCAACGTTTCACTGACAATTCCGTTTGACTTCTCAACGTAATGTTTTTTTTTATTTTATGGGCTAGGATTCTGATCTAATTAAAGAGATATCTCTTTGATGCTAACAATTAGACGGGCAGATTATCATTCATATGTTTCACATAACTCCATTGAGAATTTGACTTAACTTTCTGATATGTATCTAAGAATGCAAAATTCATGTGGTCTGAAATGACTTCTCCAACTACGCCTGCACTATTGTTTCTTTCTCCATCTACTCCAACATTACTGTTCTATTCTCCCCCTACTCCTGAATTAATGATTTTTCTTCACCTTCTCCGGCATTGCTGCTTTTTATCCACCTGTTACTGCAGTACTGTTTCTTTCTACAATTACTCCGACGGTACTCTTTTTAGCGCACTTTCCATTTATGGAAAAAATGCGCTATTGTGCTCGTCATGTCCGTCCGTCTGTCCGTCTGTCTGTCTGTCCGGTTGTCCGTGACTTCACGTTTTCGTCGACGAGAAAATGCGCTCTCTGTCACTCACTGCAGTGAGTACTGAGTTATATTTTTTCTCCTCTTTCTCCTACACTTCTGTTTTTTCTTCACCTATTACTGCATTTACGTTCGATTCGTCACCTATTACATACATCATTAGTTTTTCTCCACCTATTTACTGGATTTACGTTCTACCGTCCACCTACTCCTGCATTATTGTTTTACTATTCTTTTCTTTTCCTACTTCTATACATTCATGATTCTATATCATTATTCGAAGGTTATTGAGTTATTTTGATCTAGTTCAACTTGATTTTATGTAAGGTCAGATCTTCGTTTGTGAAAAGTTCAATAATTCCTCTCGTTTCATAAAATACAAAAACTTTCACGCTTAAACTTTATCAATTAACCTATCTAGAATTGTGATCTTGATATGACGCAATTTTGTTGCAAAAGGAACAATATCCATGGTTTTTTATGCATTTGCTTCGTTTTCTTGTGATCTTGAAGAGCCACGTCCATAATAATCCATATCCGTTGTATCCATTACATCAATGACCATTATATCCATTACATCCATGTCCATTCTTTCCATTATATCTATGTCCGTTATATCCAATATATCCATTACGACAATATTTTTTGCTCCGTAGCTATTTTACGTCGAACATTAGTCGGATCTCGCACATGGCCATTCAAAGCGCTCTTAGAATATCTTCGTTGTAAGCGCGACTGCGATGTCGGCCGCTCTTACTTCAGCGCCGACCAGACAATAGAACTTTACCGAGCAGGGAAGTGATAGTGGTGTTTTTCACCATTTTATTGCTAATAAAGACACTTATGAAAGATATGATCGCGATAGATGACTGAGTTACGCACTGAAAACAAAGGAAAGCAAACGTAAGATGTGGCAAGGAATTAGTTCATCTAATTCATATCAAAATAATAATAATAGTTCATATCAAAATAATCACGAACAATTAATGAAAATCACAATACAAATTTTTCAATTTCACAGCACAAATCATCTCACAACACAAATCTATAAATCTCGTAACATCAATCTATAAATCTCTCAAAATAACTATAAATTTTACAACACAAACAATAAATATCACAACAAAAATCCCTAAATCTCACAACACAAATCTATAAATCTCACAACACAAATTTATAAATATCACAAAACAAATCTATAAATCTCACAACACAAATTTATAAATCTCTCAACACAAATCTATAAATCTCATGACATAAATCCATTAATCTCACAAAACAAATTTACAGAAACACACTATCACAAAAGTTACACCACCGGTGAAGGTGCTTCACGACTGACATTTGGAAGTGACGCGTACCGAATGATCCACAAGAAGAGGGCTTTTCTCTATATTAAAAAATTAATTTTAGTAAAACCGAAAGAATAAAACATCGATGCAAATGAGTACATATTCGACAACAATAATGAGAGATAACTAAATAATAACAGTTAATTATGAGATATAACTGTTTGAAATCATCACCAAAAAATGCCTAGGAAAACGCGATACAAAAAAATAACGACGCATGAAGGGCGGCTATAATATTAACTTCCAAACATAATAAACTGCAGATAAAAAGTTTGATTTTTCTTATCTTACTTCTGCTCCAAAATAGAAAAGATGTTTCTCATATGCCAAATGATGTTGGTTGTGAGAATTTGCCTCAAATGCAGTAGCGATACAAATGTCAGACATGTTTTGCAGCCTCACGCAATTTCAAAGATTATTAATCAATTTTTAAATGTGGAAAAATTATTGTCGTGGATGTTTTGATCCACCTTGAGCCTCCTCATACGACCTGATGCGCCAATAGTGATGTACCAGCCGATATGATGAGACTGATAATAGTGACTTTCTTGAATGCTATTCCAGGAATTTAAATTTGTTATATTCTAGAACATTATTATTCTAGGAAAAACTTTCGATTATATTTCAGTAATATTGCCACGCATTGTAAGCCTTACGTAGCTAATCTAACATAATTATTTTGTCTTGACATGTAAAACATGATAATCCCAAGAATGAGGCAAACACAGAATGAACATGGAGCTTAAATTTGTGCATTAACATTTTGATGCATCAACATTAGGCTCAAAGTTTATTCAAAGTTCATTAGGCTCAAAGTTTAGGCTAGAATTTTTTTACTAATTAGGTCATTTCAACGCCAATTACGTCTCTTAATGCTAATTAGGACTCTCAACGCTAATTAAATCTCTCAACGCTAATTAGTTCTCTCAGTGCAAATTAGTTCTACCGATGCTAACTAGTTCTCTCAAGGCTAGTTAGTTCTTTCAATACTAATTAGGTCTCTCAAAGCTAATTAGGTCTCTCAACGCTAATTAGTTCTTTACAATACTAATTAGGCATCTCAATGCTAATTAGTTCTTTCAATGCCAATTAGGTATCTCACTGCTAATTAGTTCTTTCAATGCCAATTAGGTATCTCACTGATAATAAGGTCTCTCAACGCTAATTAGGTCTCTAAGCGCTAATTAGGACTCTCAACGCTAATTAGGTCTCTCAATGCTAATCAGGACTTTCAACGCTAATTAGGTCTCTCAGCGCTTTCTATCAGCAAACTATTCTCTTACCTCATATCAGTTACGTTCTTATCTTAATTTTGGAGTATTACTAAATTATTCTTCATTTAAGTTATTCTATCGTATAAAGTGTGTACATTGTATTAACATTAAAACTTACTATATAACAAGTAAAATGAGTAAAGTTGCGAATTAAAACTGACTACATAAAAAATAAAAATGTGTATATTTATTAAAACTGATTATACATAAAGTAAAATGTATATAGTTACTAAAACAGTTTAGAAGTTCATTTGCGTCTCCTAGATTTTTACTATTACACAGTCACTTGTTTCGATTTTAAATATATATGATTTTTGAATGAGACGAGTTTTGACTGTAGAACGTCAAATTTTCCATCAAGATCAAACATCTAACCTAAATTTATAGACATCCCAAAGAGTGTCAAAAGTTAAATTAAAAGTCAAATTTTGACTAAAATCTTTTCATATTTTCAAATATTAGTAAAAAAAAGTTGTAATTTAACACTCAATTTCACCTGCACTATCATCACAACTATTAATCACTATTTTATCATTTCATTGCAAATAATGAAAAATTGCATTTGCTGCCTAAATGTGGAAGCTCGTATCCTCGTGAGGAGAAATTGTGAAACAATTCCTAAATTCATTCTTTTAAATGCATGACAAAATAAAATCAAGTCAGTCGTATTCTAATCGTCTCAACATTTTATGAACTGTTAAGAACTGTTAAGACATGATAATCTGGTACATCTCAAACCTAACCGACAGATCAAGATATGTCAAGATATGTACCTAATTCATTTCCTAGGTTCACAAAATATTTTTCAGGCCAGTCTCGTGGTCATTATCAGCCAACTTATAATTGGTTTTATTTATGATAGGTAATGGTAATAAGTTTTTGCGTCAATAGTGACATTTTAAGGAGTTAATGTCAATTTATAGTATTGGAATGTTTATGAATTATTCATAATATGTTAGCTACTTTGTGATAATAAGCTTATGAGTTAATATAGTGTAGAGGTCTTAGATTGAAGAATGTTTTATTATTCAAATATTAGGCTATTACGGATTATATATGTAGTGTGAATCTTAATAAAAAGAAGAATTACAATAATCTTTTGGAGAACGTATGTATCCCAGTAAAGTGAATCGTATCTCCGTAAACGGTAGTTTGATCGTTGTCCGTTTATCAAGTTCCATTAAAGAGAACCTGTATTACGTTTGTTTTATATGGAAAAGTGTCAACTTGATTGTCGTGATATGTAGCTTTTTAATATAACGGTTTTGCTGATCATTGAACGTAAGGGCTACCATTGTACCCACTACGACAGTATTAAGCTCATAATAGGGGTATTTTTCTGTATGGTGTTCGTCCGAATTCTGATATTTTTTAATTCTTATAGTTTCTTCATTCATCTAAACAATAAAATATTAGTATTGACTGTATAGACTGTGGTTAAGATAAAATGGAATAAATAACGGTATTAATATCCATCCGAGCCGTACTCTCACAAAAGTCACGGCACAATATAAATTTATGCCTTTCTCTCACAAAAGTAAGGGTATTAATATATATCCATATAGTACTTTTTGGATAAGTCACTATATGTGTATAATAGATATTGAAGAAATATATCAAATTTAATTCGTATTTTCTGTTTGCATAAATCATCTAAAATAATATTTGAATATATATTATATTATAATAATAAAGTTTTTATGAATAAAAAACTGTCAACAGCACCTCAGATATTGTATTCAGTAAAGCTTGCCGAAGCTTCTGCTGTCAATGATAAGACTCAAACTATAAACTTTGGGTTTGTAGATTTTCCTAGAAATCATATAATCTCTGCATTAGCCGTTTCTGATATAAATAATCTAAAAACCAAGAATTGCGAAATATCGTTTTATAATTGAAAATTAGTTCGATACGTCGTAGGCAAAATCGAACTGTTTTTTTTTGCCGTGCGTTATGGAATTTAAGGGAGCGTCTGGGGCAAATTTTATCTTGGTTATTTACGGACGGATCGATTCGAAATATGGTACACGTATGTAAAACGAAATTCTAAGACTTTTTTTCGTGTGAATTTTTCGAAAAAAAAGAAATCGTAAAATTTTTAGAAAACGGCCAAAAAGGGGGTACTTTAGAAAGGATTTACAGGCTACAACTTTCCTAGGATTTTCAAGCTACATCGAAACACATATCGTTCGATGCATAAAACCATATCTAAAAATGATGTATGCGTTTTTTGAAATTCTCATTTTTGTGGGTGTGGGGGCATTTTTTGTAGATTTTTCGGAAATTTTTCGATTTTACCCCCCGCCACCCCCCCCCCCTTTTTGCAGAATAAAATTCGAACTATAACGAAATCAGAAAAACGCAAACATTATTTTGTAGATCTCTTCTTTCCAAATCGAATGGTATATGTCTCAATGATGTAGCTTCAAAACTCTAGGAGGAAATAGGATTGCAGTGACAATAAGTTAACTTTTCGGTAGGGCCCGACAAAGTCGAGCGCACCTTGAAAAAGACATTCAAGGGTGCAAGGTTGCAAGACTAGACGATATTGGAGCTCAATTTCTGTCAAGGATGGTGCGAACGACGGCACGAGAACCATCCCATATGACTGTAGGCGGATAACTGAAGCACAGCGTGTTCAGACTAGCTATTTAAGTGTGCCACTGGCAATTTCGGCCTAACTTAAATGTTAAAGAACTCCACCACCCCTAACCCTTTCGCGATCTGTCGTGAACGCATAAATCAACGTACAGAGATGGGTTTAGTACCGTTAGATGCGTCAGAATGTAAGCTTTAAGATGAGTATTAAAACCGAAAAAATCAAAATTTTCGATTTTGACCCAGACGCTCCTCTTAACTAACGACTGTCGAATGTTTTACATTTAATCATTTACGGTTTGCTGCATCACATAGAATAGAATAATAGAATAGAATAGAAGTGTCGGCATTGAAGGAATAGGCCCATGGCCTGTTGCCGATTCTTGAATTTTTCGTGACTTGATTCACAAGGGATCCGGCCTTTTGAACCCGATCTATCCGTAACTGACGATTGATTGAGATAGCTGCTGGACTTATTTCCTGGTCCGTTTTAGGACTGAACATATGTTCCTGCATAGCTTCGTCTACTCTGTTTTTGAAGGTGTTACTCGGAGCGTCAACATACTCGGAGCGCCAACGATGCTATCAGGGAGGCTGTTCCACATGGGAGCGCAGCCGTGCACCACCAATTTTGTGCACCAATAAGCCCTGAATCGAACGCCTTGGATCTCTCCGGACCTACTCCAATCAGCCGTGCACCACTCGGCTTTGTCCTCCTCCGGCCTTGACCACCACCTGCCGTGCACCACCAGGCCGTGGATCGAATCTGACTTCCGGGCATCGTTAAATTACGTAATTTTACGTTCACCGCATCTGAGGTTAGGTTTCAGATAGCATAGTTCTGTTCCAAAATTTATCGTCCTTCGACAAGTGGCCGTTCGACCGAAGGCTGGTTCGACCCACGGCCTAGATACGGACTGCTCGAAGTGTTGAAGGCTACGTTCCGGAAGGCAGGAATCATGATGGCCCATTACATCCAGGGCAGTTGTGGTCTTTGGCAGGCGACCCGTTCCACATGTCGGTGACTCGAAGCGAGAAGAAATGTTGTCGAATGGACGTGTTACAACGCAGTTTTTTTAGTTTATAGCCGTGGCCCCTGGCGTTGGTTCTTGTTTTACATTCTAGTAATCCTTCTGGGACCTTGTATAAGCCATGAGTATACTTGTATGCTTCAATGAGGTCTCCACGCATACGTCGATAACTGAAGCTTGGAAGCTTCATAATCTTTAATCTTTCCTCATAGGACTTGCCTTCTAAGCCCGGAACTATCCTTGTTGCGCATCTTTGAACACTCTCTATTAAATTTTTGTCCTTTTCAAATTTCGTTGACCACACGACGTTTCCTAACTCTAGGCTCGAGCGCACGACAGTAACAAACATCTGCTTCATCGCTTCTGCATCTAGATACTCGAAAGAGCGTCTGAAGAGTCTAAGTCGTTTATTGGCTATATTAACTTGACCTTCAAAATGCTTAGAAAATTTAAACTCATTGTCGATATTAACTTCTAAATCTTTCTCCGTTGTAGACTTCGACATCATCACTGTCGTTGCAACCGTGTCTTCACATACTGTAATCTTGCTGTTCGTTATTCTTGCCAAGGGGGATAACTTTACATTTATTAGCGTTAACACGCAGCTGCCACTTATCAGCCCAATCAACCAGCCTGTCAAGATCACCTTGCAACTGTACTTTTTGCGACGTATTCTTCACTGTATTATAAATTTTTGTGTCGTCAGCATACATCGAGCAAACGCTAGACACAGCTTCTGGCAGATCGTTTATAAACGCAACGAATAAAATAGGCCCGGGAACGCTTCCTTGTGGCTCGCCGCTGCGCAGTGAAGCCGTCTGATACGGACCCATTAATACTGACACGTTGTCGCCTCCCTACTAGAAAATCTCTGATTCATTTGAGTACATTACTCTCAATTCCCAAAGACTTCAATTTACGCAACAGCTGTTCATGCGGAACACTGTTAAATGCCTCGGCAAAATCAAGGTACACTGCATCTACTGGCTCCCTTTCGTCCAACAGGCGGGTCCATTCGTTCAGAGTAGACAAGAGGTTAGTGGTGCAGGATCTCCCGGCAATAAAGCCACGTTGACAGTCTGATAGGAGATTATTAGCAGTCAGATGATCTGTGGGGTAACTGCCGTAAGTTACCCGCACAGTGAGGAAATTACGAGATCGGAAATGAATCAAACTGGATCAAGTGAATTTATTTGATACGGCAAGGAATACAGAAATGACAACGGTAATAATAGTTATAATAGAGATAATAGAAATAATACCCTTGGCAACGTGAGAACCTGTTCGAGAAGTATGCCTTATAAGTAACCATGATGAGGCAAATAATAGTACAATATAACCATTTACGCATATAAACAAAGAAACTTATCTTAGAGACCTAAATCTTAACTAACCTACTGTTGTGGATCGGCTGGGCTATACTGACTAAGGGACAAACTAGAACGCGAGATAAACTTCCTAACGGTGTTGCCAAGTCAGAGGAAAAAGGATATATTTATTAAAAATTGTAATTTCTAGGTTCGCTACAATAGTACCCCGCCAGATGTCGGAGACATAATATTCAGTAGTACAAAAAATCAGCAGCAGGACGAAAACCTACACGTCGGCCTGAGCAACTTGTTCGCCGCGGAGGATCAGCCGGGTTGCTCTCCGGAATGGGCTGCTCAGCGGGTTCTTGTGGTTGCTTTGCTGACTTTTCTTTGGTGTCTCGTGGCGGATCTGGTGACGAATGCTGATTTGGCTCTATTTTCTGAGATGTTGTAAATATGCTGGCTTGAGTCTGTCGATGGATACAGTTTGCTCAACTGAGCCAGTTTTAATTACGAAGTATTTGGTGGTTCTCTTCACTACCAGATGAGGTCCTGTGTATGGAGCTTCAAGAGGTTTCCTTACTCGATCGATGCGCAGCCACACGTGTGTGCAGGTTTGCAGGTCTTTCGGGATGTAAGATTTCGCTGAAACATGACTGCGACCTTCAGACAGGCTCTTAAAATCTATTGATCTCATTATTTCTTGGAGTTTTGAGGTAGTTTCTTTCGTGCAGTTTTCATTGGTTTCTGTAACTGCGGTGAAAGGGGAAAATCCCGACTCATTTGGTAAGCTGCGAATTCTAAGAAGTACGATCGGTAGTGCTTGGAGCCAGGCCTCTTTGCGAGCCATCACAGCTGTCTTAATGGTTCGGTGTACTCGCTCGATCATTCCGTTTGCTTGGGGGTGGTACGCGGATGTTCGAAGACGATGAAAACCGACTAGTTTCGCCAATTCTTCGAACAGTTCAGCTTCGAACTGGGCACCTCGATCTGTTACCACACGGAGCGGGACTCCAAAACGGGATATCCAGGTTTCGATGAAAGCCGAGGCTATGGTCGTTACGGTGATGTCTGGTAGAGGGGTGACCTCAATCCATCTAGTGGCTCGGTCGATACAGGTGAGCAATTACCGTTGTGTCTTTAAATAGGGATCTCCTGCGACCTTGACCATCGGCAGTAGACCTACAATGTCTAGGTGCACCGTCTCAAACCTCTCAGATGACAAACTGAAATCCAGGATTTTACTTTTGGTGTGGCGTTGTATCTTTGATTGTTGACATGCGAGGCAATTCCGTGTCCATTCTCTAATGTTCTTATCCATGTCTGGCCAGAAGTATCTTTCTTTCACAAGCTTCACCGTTGATTTGACGCTGGGGTGGCTGATATTGTGAAGACTCTCAAAGATTGAACGACGTGATTCTGGAGGAACGTAAGGACGAGGGTATCTAGTCGATTGGTCGCAATAAAGAATTAGGTTCTTATCCATTGGATATGGTTTTAGGCGATCAATTAATTGTTTAAGTTCTTCGTCTGTCGACTGTTGACGTGCCAATGCAGGCAGATCAAAAGCGTCGAGCAGAACGGCATTGGCTGGTCTTGAAAAACAATCTGCCACAATATTATCAGATCCTTTTATGTATTGTGCGTCATGGATGTATTCGGTGAGTACGGACAGGCGTCTTTGTTGAACGTCTGATTTAGCTGGGGATGAACTCTTGAATGCGGAAACTAGTGGTTTGTGGTCTGTGAAGAGTGTTACCAGCCTTCCTTCTATTAGTGGACGAAAATGCAGAGTTGCTAAGTATGCAGCTAGGATTTCTCTGTCGTAAGTTGAAAGTCTTCTTTCTGATTCGGAAAGTTTTTTGGAAAAGAATTCAATTGGGACAGGGGTTCTGTCATCATCCAGATAGTGGAGTGCGGCACCTGTGGCACAATTGGATGCATCGGTTACTAGGTGGTAGTGAGTTCCATTAGTTGGTGGGTGAGCCAGTGGTGTGATTGAGAATAAGATACGCTTGATTTCTTCGAATGCTTTTTGAGTGTCTTCTGCCAATTGCAGTGATTTTTCGTGTGGAAATTGTTTGAGGAGTTCAGTTAATGGCAAGACGATAGAAGCGAAGTGAGGAACGACACGACGGTAGAAACCAATCATGTCCAGGAAGCTGCGTAATGCTCTGGAGTCTGTTGGTTGTGGGTAATCCTGAATTTGTTTCAACTTCTCTGCTGTTGGTTTGATTCCGGTGTTTGAAATTGAATAACCCAGGAAATCGATAGTGTTGGTGGCGAACTCACATTTGGGAAGAGAAATTTTGAGGTTGTTGGTTGCCATAATTTCCATTACTTTGTCCAGATCCTTGTAGTGCTGTTCTTCTGTTTCGGAAAATACTAGGATGTCGTCCAGGTAGGCAAAAACACATTCTGTTTCTCTGAAGATGTTATCCATGAATCGTTGGAAGGTGGCGCCTGCGTTTTTGGTCCCAAACGGCATGTATAAATACTCAAATAGTCCGAACGGTGTGCATACGGCGGTCTTCTCGATGTCCCGAGGATTCATGGGGATTTGGTGGTATGCTTGGAGTAGGTCAATTTTTGAGAATATTTTCTTGTTGTGTAACTTTGGTGATACAGAATGGAGTAAAGGCAGAGGATAGCGATCAACAACTGTAATTGCATTTAGATTGCGATAGTCGCCACAAACTCTCCACTCGCCAGGTTTGCTTTTGGGAACCATGTGGATTGGTGAAGAAAATGGTGATTTGGAAGGTCTTATAATGCCAGCATCGAGTAGAGTCTTGAATTCCTGTTTAGCTATCTTCAACTTTGCTTCTGACAAATGTCGTAGTTTTGCGAATACTGGCTTGTCCGTAGTAAGTTCTATGGAGTGATGGACTTTAGGTGCAGGGATTTAGTTCCGAGATGAATTCGCTGGTAAAGTTAAAGTTTTGTATTTTTCCAACAGGTTTGCAATGGGCTTCGATAGCTGAGAGTAATTGTTTATTACCAGATGAGTTATTCCGGTAGTCACTGGAAATGCGGGCATCGAGCGCTGTTTTGAGGAATCCAGTAGAAGTCTGTACTTGCAGTCGACGAGAAATCCGAAGTTAGCCAGGAAATCTGCGCCTAGTAGTGCGTGACAGATATCGGCGAAAACGAACGTCCACCGAAGGGTTTTTCTTAATTTAGAAAATGTTAATTCAATTGAAGTTTCTCCGTGGCATTGAATAGGTTGACCCGTTGCAGACGTCACCGAAACGGCAGTGGGACAGAGGGTTATTCCAGTAGCGTGCCGGTGAGGGATTATGGAGATCGCTGCTCCGCTGTCCACCAGGAAAACCAATTTCGTTGAGCCGAAAGTTGCAATAATTCCAAATAGTGGTGGGTCGACTCCGTAAGGAAGGTCGACCCGAGCAACTAGTTTCCCGACGGTGAGGAACTACGGGAAGACTGACGTCAAGGCGATTGACGAGGTGAAGAAGGGCGAGAGTTGGCGAGGATGCGGCAGCTAGCTTTGTTCGGCCACCTGCACCAAGGCTTGCAAGTTCGAGCCGTTTCCGCGAAGTACAAGTGGGCGCGACAAACTTTCGGGCGCTGTCGAGGAGAGAAAGGCTGTAAACCCAGGGGTTGTTGCGAGTTCTCTCGTTGGCGTCGTGGTGCGTTAACTGGTGACGGAGGATGGGGACAGTTACTTCGAGCCGGTGGTTCTGCATTAACTGGAGTCAGCACATGTTGGCTAGAGAAAGGCATCAGTTGGTCCGCCAACATACCCAGCTCTCTCAGTGGCGTTTGTTTTTTTTGAGAAGCAATGATAGGAGCAATATTGGGTGGAAGGGATTGGGCAAATTTATGCCGAACTAGCTCCTCTCCCACTCCGACTTGATCAGCGAGAGACTGAATTTCTTGAAGGTAGATGGATGGTCGGCCGCCAAAAGTCGTGGTTCGGATAAGTTTTTCGAAAATTTCCGGTTTGGTTGCTTCATATTGACATAAAACAGCAGCTTTTAATTCTTCATAATCATTTGAGTCAATTACGGCAGCAGGTAGTCGAGCGAGAAGTGTTGGAGGTAACTTGGTCACAGCGGTGCAGAATTTAGTATTGGAGCTTGTTATACCTTCGCTTGTTATACCTTGAGCTTCGAGGATCTTGAAATAAATGGCCGCTGTGCCATCCGTCCACTCCGGAACTTGCACCTCCGCGGCGGCACAAACGCGCTCTTCGGTAAATTTCTGCTCCATGACCTCCATGTCGTCAAGAAGTGATCACCTCGACTACCGTCACTGCTGCTAGCGCGATTAGCTTGCCAAGGGTATGCGAAAAGCGAGATGGAAGTACTAATTTTAAAGTTAGTTTACCCTGGGTGTAAGGAGCAAATTTACTGTATTGAAAATTTACTTAGTCTGGGGTCACCAATTGTGGGGTAACTGCCGTAAGTTACCCGAACAGTGTGGAAATTACGAAATCGGAAATGAATCAAACTGGATCAAGTAAATTTATTTGATACGGCAAGGAATACAGAAATGACAACGGTAATAATAGTTATAATAGAAATAATACCCTTGGCAACGTGAGAACCTGTTCGAGAAGTGTGTCTTATAAGTAACCATGATGAGGCAAATAATAGTACAATATAACCAGTTATGCATATAAACAAAGAGAAACTTATCTTAGAGACCTAAATCTTAACTAACCTGCTGTTGTGGATCGGCTGGGCTATACTGACAAAGGGACAAACTAGAACGCGAGATAAACTTCCTAACGTTGTTGCCAAGTCAGAGGAAAAAGGATATATTTATTAAAAATCGTAATTTCTAGGTTCGCTACAGATCCATCAATCGATCCCTCACAACAGATTCCATTACCTTACAAACGACACTTGTCAAACTGACAGGCCGATAGTTGCCCGGGCAGCTTTTGTCACCTTTTCTGAACACTGGTGTCACTTGAGCTTCTTTCCAGTCAGCCGGCAAAACCCCTTCGTTCAAAGTTTTTCGAAAAAATCTTTAGCTTGGTTTCGAGCTCTTGCGTATAGGTTTTAGTCAGCATCGCTACGAGTCTGTAGATAACGATGGTAGGCTTCCTTCTTAGTTTTCAGCTTAGCTTAACCTGTACTGTCAATCCACCGAGTTTTTTTGGGTCCGCCAAGCTTAATTTTAGGTACACACGCATCAACTGCAGACATAACCGTGTCCTTGAGAAATCACCATGACTCAGCCAAATTCATGTCCTTATTACAGTTTGAAATATTCACTGCTTCACGGAGTTTATCATAGTCGCCTTTCGCAAAATTCAAACGCTCACGCTTCCGAGGCGTTTTTTCTGTACAGCACTTAAGTTTGAAAAACAATGATCGGTGATGGCTTTTGCCCAACGGAGCCTCGTGACGAAGCTCATCTATCATTGAATCATCACTAGTAAACACCAGGTCTAGAATATTGGAAGTCTGTTTACTTCTATAATGGGTTGGTTTGGTAACGTGCTGGACTAGGAAGGTGTCTCTTACAGACTCCATGAACATTGAACAAGGATGCTGGGTGATTCTCTTCCCTTGGAGAGGATCCATCTACCCAGTCTATCTCTGCATGATTAAAATCACCAACGATCAACGTGTGTGACCTACGGAAAGTCATGCTCGGTAAAAGACTGTTTAGTACTTTATCGTTATCAGATGAACTGTTTGGTGATCTATACACGACGCCTATGAGGAGGCTATCTTTGCCTTTGAGAGAACCTTCGCACCACACTGATTCTCTAGCTGATTGAAGTTCTGCAGATAACTTGACTTGCTGCGACCCATAAGAGGTTCTAACCCACAAAGCTACACCTCTATTGCACTGCTCTTCATTTAAGTTATGAAAACAATCAAAACCTGGCAACTGAAATTCAACAGGTACAATTTCTCCCCGTGATTTTTCGGGAGTGTTTCCGTAATACAAATAATGTCTATGCACTCGTTTTCTATCACAGTTAATAGTTCATTTGTTTTGTTCAAAACGGAATCCGAGTTCGTGTAAAAACATTTCAAAACTTTTTGTGCACTTCCATTTTGATGTATGAATAAACTTTTTACCTTATTTACAGAACTGGATTTATATACATGATTTCCACTATTTAATTGTCTTCCATCTCTCGTGACTGTCGGCGAGCGGTCGGAGTCCTCGTGAGATCTTGAATGGTGTTGACATGATTTTCCGTGTTTCTGCCCCTCTTTCGCTCCTGCCATTTCTTGCGGAACTCCGCCCTCTCTAAAGGGGTGGAATCCTTTTTCACAAAAACAGACTTGAATTCAACAGTTTCTCCTAGTTCTTTCGCTGCTTTCAGCACGCTCCAAACCTGGGCCGGATCCTTCACAGTCACCAGTAGAGGACTGCATGCGTTAGTAGCAGCATTCTTGGAGCGCAGCCTCTTGCACGATGCAATATCAACCGGTGTGCTTAGTGCTTTACTACAACAGTCTGCCACATACTTATTGTCGTCCATCACACGTTCGTTCGTCTCAGATGCTGTGCTTTCGGGAATGCCGAACCAAACAAGGTTGCACTTCCTTCGTTCTCTGTCTAGTAATTCGCGGGAGCTTTCGCTAGCGATTTCGGCTATGTCCACGTTGTGATTCTTCAGTTCCATCTTTTCCAAGTTTCCTGTATTTTTCCCTTGAGCTCTTTCTTCGATCAGCTCTTTGCGCAACGAGCTCAGTTCATTACTCAAACAGCCAATTAAATTACTCAACGTGTTAATCTCTTTCCAATAATTGTTTTCCATTTCAGCTCGAAATGCTGCGAACAGAGCGAACCAATTCTTTTCCATCTGCTTCTCGCTTTTCCTGGCACGCAGAGTCGGTTTCTCGCAGTCGCTACAGAACCAGTGAAACGACTCTGTTTTCTGTAGGAAAGAGAATTCTTCAGAGCTCAGCTTCGCGCTACTGATGCAAATGAAATCCTCGCAGTGTTCACAGATGACCATCTGATCATCTTCTCTCGACGAGGTCTCATTGCAAAACTTGCATGCATCTTCAACTACGCACTTCGATCTCCTGTTCGATTTTTTCGGTGCATCTTGTTTCGAAGAACCGCATTCCTGCTTAAAAATCTTGTTTACTTTCTTCCCAGCCATCGAAATATCTTCTATCTTAATTGCTTGATGATTTCCGGGTTCCTTCACAGAGATTTAGCTAGGATCTCTCACAGCAATAAATCACCGGAAACAATAAATCACCGGAAACGAGCCTGTTTAACACAACCGCCCCACGGTAGTAAAGTTCCGGAAGTACAGCGCAGCCGCCCGACGCTTTGCGTGCACTTTCACTTTGATGCATGCGTTTACTTCATACATTATTTACCGGCGTGGATCTATGGACATGACTTCTTACTTGTCTTCCAACTCCGCTGACTGACCGTGTGCGGCCGGTGTTGTCTTAACATCGGGAGAGTGGTTGACCTGAGTCTCCATGCTTTTCCGCCTGAGTCTCTCCTGCCATTTCTTGAGAAAATTTTCTCTCAAAGGGGTAGCATCCTTCTTAACAAAGACTGAATTAAACTCTGGGAATTCACTTAGTTTTCTTGCAGCCTTAAGCACATGTCCGACCTGGGCTGTATCCTGCAAAGTTACCAGCAGCGGTCTACAGGTGGTAGCGTCTTTCGATCGCAGCCTCTTGCATGCCTTTATATTCACAACGAAGTTAAGTGCCTTGGCACAACAATCAGTAATAAACGCAGCATCCAAAGCATTGCTTTCGGGAACGTTAAACCAAACAAGGTCAAGTCTTCTTCTCTCTCTCTATCCAGCAGTTCACGAGTGTCTCGCAGGTGAGATCAGAGATAACCTCTTTGCAGCCTTTACCTTCCGTGTTATTTCCATTTTCTGTTTTGTGCAGATGAGCTTTCACGTCCACCAGCTCGTTTCGTAACGAGTATAATTCGCTAAGCAACAAGCTCAATTCTTTCTTGTGATTCTCCTTCATTTCGGCTCTATTTCTCAAATCTTGCTTGTCGGTTTCTCCCATTTCGGCCTTGAAGACAGAAAACATTGAAGAGCACTTCTGTTCCACCATCTTTTCGCTTTTTACAGCGCTAAGTGCAGGTTGTTGGCAGTCCTGGCAATACCAGTGTACTGACATGTTTTGGCGAATAACCGAGCAGTCTGTCTTGCTCAACTTTGCCCAATTGTTGCAGGTGATATCCCCGCAAAGATCACAGGCCACTATAGCGTCATTGACGTTAAGCGATACTTGCTTGCAAAATTTAAAAATTTCAACTCGCTCATTTTACGATTTGACCTTCGCATTCGGTTTTAACAGGACTGGAGGCCTTTTCAATCAATCTTTTTCCTCTCTGACCAGCCATCATGATATGCAAGAGCTAAAAAAATAAGTTAAAACTGAATCAAGTTGAGTAAAAATTGTAACGTTTCCAAAGTGCTGTTAAAAACTGTCACAGATTTGAGAGAGCGGCTTTCAGAGAGCGGCGATTTCAGCTGCTCTCGAAACAATGGCTGTATTGTCCTCCGTTGGGGAGGCACACGTTGGCAGTGCACACGTTTCCCTCGCTGTACCAAGCTAACCTCACTGAATAAAGCTCGCGTTATTCAAGATGAAAAACACGTTTACTAAAGATTTGTTCTTTCTATTCGCACTCTCTTTTACTGACTTCACTGGAAATTCAGTCATTCACTGACACGGATCAGAAAAAAATGCAAAAAGAGTTCCGAAAACGGCACATTAAAAGTTATAAAGTTAAAAATCTGGGAACACAAAACACGAGCGTCCGCTCTCGACTACGGCTCCAACTTGACTTCAATATAAGCCTGGACAGGCTTATATGACAAACAACGAGAGATAATCAAGAAAACGACAGCCTCGCTCACTGGGCCAATACACATTTTAAGCGATGGATTGGAGAACATCGTGGTTATTGCAACGATGTTCGACAAATGTCATTACTGACAGAATGCCACGAAAAATAAAGCCCTTATGATAACATATTAGGCTGCTCTTAGTCTAGGGTAGTGGTTCCTAAAGTGGGCGATATCGCCCCCCTGGGGCGGTGGAAAGATCTGGGGCGGGCGGTGAGGAAGAAATGGGCAGTAGGGGGGCGGCAGTCCGCGAAGTCGAGGTCAGAAGTTCGTACGTTTGTTTGACGATTTGTACACAAGACATGCAGAACCCCATTTCACTGACATTTCCGTCTTACTTCTCAAAGTAATGTTTTATTTCTCTGATGATTTGTGTTTTAAATCTAGAGATATCTCATAATGAGAATAATTATATGCGCAGATTATTATGCATAAGGTTTCAAATAACTCCATTAAGAATATAATTTAACTTTCTGATATGCATCTAAGAATGCAACATTCATATGGTCTGAGAATTACTTCTCCAACTACGCCTGTATTAATGTTTTTTCTCCCCCTACTCGAACATTACTGTTCTATTCTTCCCATAATCCTTAATTTATCATTTTTCTTCACCTACTACGGTGTAGCGGTAAGCATTCGTACTTTATTATCTTACCGATCTTGTTCATTTATTTACGTCTTCATTTTCATGTGATTTTAATCTAGAGATATCCGAAGCCTACATCCGGAGAATAGGTTTAATAATGGCCATTACTGTCCCAGAACCCAGACTGGCAAGGTGTGTATGCGTGTCGTGTCTGTTAGCATTTGTTAATACTCTGTGCTTGTCATCCGGTCTATTATTTATTCAGTGTACATATATTCTAGTAAGGTATTGTATATATTGGTCAGTGTACATTATTCTGTATATATTTTAGTGATTCGTTTCGTGTATTCTTTTATTCATTTTAGTTTTGTTATTTTCTACCAGGAGTCTGAATCGTGACCCAGATTTGTGAAATATACTGTACGCACTTAAGGATCAAGTGAACTGTCATTACCCAAAGGAGATAGACAACTGAGAACCTGGGGCGGATCCCTCACACCGGCATTGCTGCTTTTTCTGCACCTGTTAATACATTACTGTTTCTTTCTCCGCCTACTCCTACAGTACTCTTTTTTCTTAACTTTCTCCTACACTACTGTTTTTACACTTATCTTTAAATTCACTTCTTGTTGTCTACAACGAAATTCTAATCAATATTTAACACACTTCTACCTGTCCAATCGATCTGAAATTTTACATTGACAGAATAAATAATTTTGAAAATATAATTTTTATACATACAAAATTTAAAAATGAATTTTTTCAATATATGAAAATAAATTAGAAATTCATTGTACATGCGTAACATCGGAGACACCGGATTCTTTAGAAGTGTTGTCTTTATAAAGTAATTTTTAAACGCATATTATTTCTTCCCCTATTACTGCATTTGCGTTCGATTCGCCACCTATTACATCATTAGTTTTTTCTCCACCTATTTACTGGATTTACGTTCTTTAGTCCACCTACTCCTGCATTAATGTTGTACTGTTTTTTTCAGTACCTACTTCTATTTACATTCTTGTTTCTCTCTCATTATACGAAGGTATAAGTACTCAGCGAATTTGGGAGAGATATCGCTAACTGAACTTCGACGAAAGGGAGATTTCTTTTCAAAGACTGAATTCTCAACCAAAATTTCGTCTATGATTGAGTAAAAAGTTTCTGAAAATAGATCGAAATAGGAGAATGAACGTGCCAAATCCTCAGTTCTATAAAATTTTTTTTATTAGACGCATAAGCGTCAGACGTCCGTCCATCGCTGGCATGAGCATTAAGATGATAGGAATAGTCCTCAATAACACCGAAGATGGTGTCAGACATTACAATCAGCGCCGTAAATATACTAAAACTGCACCTAACACAACTTGAGGAAGGGGGGAATGCTCCACAAAAAATTTTGTTCTGCATCGCGCCTGAACTCTCGTTTCCGTTGCTTACAGGTCGATGCTTATGACAATAGGAAAAATTTGAAATAGGTATGAAATATAATTATCAGTCACGCCTCATTTCCCTTGTATTCATTCCTCAATAGTAGGACGCGCTCTACACTTCGGAAAACGCTGAAATATCTTTGCTTAATACACATATCACTTTCCAACACTACTAAGATTTTTGCAGTTGGCCTTTATGGATTCCTTGTCTCTCTCTAACATTATCTGTAGATGTTATGCCTCCACGTCCTTGTCATGCACTATATTTTTAATACAGTGTTTAACAAATCAAAATTTCTGACCTTGAGCTGCATGTTTCACGGAGTGCTCGTTAAGAGTGCGGGGACAAAACATATTTCCCCGATTTATTCTCACGAATGTTGTGCCTTATTTTTCCACTTTTCATGAGACAAATAATTGATTTATTTTCAGATGAATGTATTGGTGATTTATCTTGGCAAAGATTATTGGCCGGGCACAGACTGAGCAACCAGATTTCATTCCTGGAAATCAGTCAGGAACATCCAGAGCCAAGCCCCTGGAGCATCATCGTTTGCACGGTAGCAGTTCAGAGTGCGTTTCTTGATCAGAAGAAAGTCAAAGCAGCGCCTTCAGTAATTTGAGGCCTGTAAGTACAAATTGTACGAGTATTTTATATAAACTTATTGATATGCATCCCATTTCTAAAAAATATTAGATGGTTATGAGGTTAACGTTTTGGATTCCATCCCCGGAGATTTTACCTATTTATATTTAAACTTGATCGTATTTTCCTTCAGATCTGGGCACCCACATGTGTAATCCACGAACCGGTCGAACGACGAGACTATACAATCCATCGCGGTGTAAGTGATCATACTCGTAACTGAGGAGGAACTCGTCCGCAAACGAACGCGTTGAGGTATTGAACGGCAAGTTAACCTAAATGGCCCACTGAAAGTTTCTACTTTTCGAGCCGACACCGTTAACTTTTACCGATAAAAAACAGCAAAATAAGATTTGACTCCTCTTGATTCTCTTTTGTGGAGTTTTCACCGAGGCAACATTAAGATGAAGAGAGAAGTATCATGTGAAATGATGTCTAAGGACAAAATTCAACCAGGCATCGCTCGGAATCCGCTTCTCATCACATTCTGGGTTGCAATTGCACTTCGCAAATTCATGAAGCCAATCATCGAAAAATTCAAAGAATATTCCTCCTTCCACTTTGATAAACCTAGTGCATTAGTCGAGTTAAGGAAACTCAGCAGAAAATCATATTTAAACCCGCTGCATCTCGCTGAGCTTGTTAACTTAATCCGTAGGTTCAATTTAACCTTTGATGATTTAAAGAATATCCCCAGCTGTTGCCAAAAAGTTCATAGAGGCTCACACAATCTCGGGCAGGGATTGTTCCACCATCTGAAGGAGAGCAATGGCATTGGGAAAACTGATAATCAGAAGCAGCTGCGTCTTTTGTGTTTAGCACTAAAACATCTAACGAAAAACAGCGCCAGCAATGCAATGAGTCCCTTGGAAAGTTCTTCAATTATTGTTCTTGTCAGAAGTTGGAAAAATGTAACCATCAACAATGAACTCGTGATGTTGCTAGCTTGTTGGTTGGAAAAATCCCGTCATTTGCTCACAAATGACAACATAACAGAGCTGAAAAATTTTGTACATGATATGAGAAATCTTACGTCAGAAACGGAATCATTTTTTCTTGCCAAATTAGAGTGTAATGAAGACATTTACACATCAAGAGAATTTGAAAGCACAACCACGCTAAAAAAATCCACAATGGTGTCGAAAGTGAAGAGAAACAAGCAAATTGTGACCATGACCAAACAAACAGTCATTAGCAAAAATGTGGCAAAGAATTCAGAGGAAATCGATTTCAAGCTCTTGGATCTGAGTGACCGCATCAAAAGCTTTAAACGAACAGTCAAAATCACAACTGTTGTAAGCCCAAAGGAAACTGAAGAAACTGAAGAAGAAGATAGTCAAAGTGGCACTGACAGATCCATGTTGAGAGCCACCTGGGCAGAAACAGTCAACCTCTATACCCTGGTGTCTCAGGGAAAGGTACTGAAAGATGATGACAAAGATAACTATTTGCCGGACAAATTTCTTGGCCATCATTACATATGGACTAACAATGCCTACAGGAATACATTTTATTCGTTCTTTGTTAACAGGATGTGTGCGTCCGCACTCCTAAAAATGTCAATGAAACAGCAGTTGAATGCAAATGCAATTTCGAAATTGTTGCAGTGTGTCACTAATTTTGAAGGTCTAGTTTCTCTTTTGAACATTCCAGAAGACTTCTGTACATTCTTTGTGGATGCGGTGTGGGGAAAATACTGGAAGTTAAAAAAGATTACTGATCCGGACATCCTTCTCAATTTTGTGGAAGAAATCATGAATAGAACAGCTGAAGAGTATGAGAAAAAAATATTGTTTTTCAAAGCAGTGAGAGTCAGGAAAAAGTCTTACGACAGAGAAGAAATCAAGCAGATTATCATTGCAGAAATAAATCTCGTCAGGCAAGATGCCGTCAATGCACTTTACAACTGTGCTCTCAGAGACAAGAAGACAGTTTTGACGGAAGAAGTTATGAAGAAAATCCAGGACTATGCTCACAAGACAGAAAAAAAAATTCCGGACGGTAAAAAATTTACAGACTTCATTTACAAGCTCCTTGAACTTACTGAAACTATGGAAGATTTTGATTACGCCAAGACGTTCAGAGGACACCTCAGTAATTTGCAGCCGAAGTCACTGGAAAATGTTGATTACATTCTTAAATTCATACTCAAGCAAGCCAGAAACGAAAAAACGAGCAAAGAGTTGTTCGAGGCAAATGTCCTGGAAATCTTAATGGAATTAGTGGGAGTATCTTCTTTGTACTCAACAAATCAAAAGTTGGAAGTCCTGAAGATAATCAGCACCTACCTACAACATGAGAACAACCTCGCTATGAGTGACAGGAACTTGGAAAATTTGCTAAAATCCTGTTTCATGTCGAACGAAATTTCTTTGAAAAAAGCAGGGTTAACAGTGCTATTGTTGTCACTTGACAAAAAGCAATTGATGACCGAAGGCATTTTGAAAGATCTCCGAGAAGAGTTGAAGAGTCTTCAAAATGAAGAATACACCAGCTTCATGGTGTTCATTCTGAGTAGGGTTTTTTGCAGTCAGGGAAATTCATGGCGGAGTTTTTACAATGACCCTTGCCTCATTGAATTAGTCTCAAGCAAGCTGTTGAGCAACCATGTGGTTGAGTTAAATCAATATGACGATGAACTGGTCAAAATTTCGGAACCAAAGGCAGGATTGGCAGAACCCCCAGATCCCAGCAACCAGATTTCGTTTTTAGCTGCAAATATAATTTTCACATCGGTAGAAAAAAAGGTGATTGTGAGGCCTCAGACCTTTGATAATCTACTCCTAGTTTTGGAGTCTTCCTGCAAAAATGAAACCCAAAAGACACAAATCGTTGCTGCCAAAATCTTATACAGACTCACAGAATACACCATATTTGAAGATAGGATTTTAAATCAGTTACTGGATTTTATAAGCTCTCCAACCTATGATGTGAGTGTGTATGTCCGAGCTGCGTACATGAAAGCATGTGCAAAAGTGGCTTCTGCTCCATCTCCTGTGCCTCTCCATCCAGCCCACTTGGAAAAACTAAGCGACCTTTATGTACCTGGAAGTCTGAAGCTAGGTGAAGTTGACTTTGAAAGTGAAATCAACACCAACCTCTTTGAAGTGCTTTTGTGTGAATCCGAGAAGCATGAATTCATTGATGATATCTTCACGCTTTTTGAAACTGTTCTTGAATTGAACCAAAAATATGTCTCTCAAATACTTGCCATACTCAATTCTTACTCATGTAAGTTCATAGTACCAGATACCGTTGTGAGAACAGTGGAGAAACTTCTTTCTGTTCCTGACTTTTTCGAAGAGGCTTTTTCGGTTACGCATCGAGTCATTGTCAATGGTAATTCTACAGTTTCATGCAAGACTTTAACCGTTCTCGTAGATTGCTTATACAACTCATCAAACGCACAACGCAGAAATAAATCCTTTGAGTTGCTCCAAAGAGCCAGCCAAAACCAAGAAATTCCTGATGACATTTTTCGGAAACTTGAGCTGGCTAGAGCAGGATATTCATTAGACATTGGTGCTGCTGACAGGTCCATGTTGATTAACTTCATCGATAGTTACATTGATAGGGGAATGCTGCTGCCAGTTGACACAATTCTTGCTCTCGAGAAAGAACTCTGTGACACAGGAGTGTTGAAAATTGTCGCCAATGCATCAGGAAACCATCAAATTATTTCACAGCGAATACTAGACCGTCTGACCGAATTGTTTACGATAAATCCAGTAACTGCTGATGACATCAATAGGAGCACCCTCATTGTCGCCATTTTTGAAAATGCAGTAAACAACAACCAGACTTTGTCTTCTGACCTTCTGGAAAAACTTGAACTAGCAATGGCATATGACACTATGGAGCCAAGCATTCTCAAGGTGTTCATTTATCAGGCCCAAAAGGGTGAAAAGCTCACTCCGAACCTGAACATGATACTTCTTAACAAGCTGTCAACTGGGCAGCTCCCAGCTCTGAAATTGGAAATGCTCAGCTGCTTGGGATCTCTCATTGAAGCCAATCAAACCGACATTGGACGTTACTTGCCTCAAGTGAACCAAATTCTGACAGAACAAATTTCTTCTGACAACAACGTCGTTCAAAACATGTGCATCACTGCTGTCCGCAAACTGATCACGTTTTGCAAACATGTAGATGAAGACCTGCTCCAGAAACTAGTGGACGTTGCAACAAGATCCGACTGTAACGAATATGTGAGGAACGAAATCGCACTGACTTTTGGTCTTATTAAGGACGAGTATAACCCTGTCATCAAGTTGAAGCAGTTCAGGGAAAAACTCCATCTTGCCAACTTGCACTTCATCTCACCAAAAAATGTGCTCGAACATTTGAAATGCTATACAAATGTCAATGGGAGTTTGCTCGAACAAAATTATCTTCAACTTATACACATAATCGACAATGAAAGCATGCAGCTGCAAGAGGAGGCTTTGTGTGTTTTGCGTCAAGTTTCGAATAAAGCAAAAATTTCTGATCAACTGTTGGATAGCGTGGCCATTTTATTCGAGAGCACCGTATCCGACACATTGAGGAAGTCGTGTCTGGAACTGTTAACAGAGATCGTAAAAAGTGGGAAGACTTTGAGTGGTAGAGCTTGGCAATTGTGGGACACAGAGCTGAATCAGGACGCAAATGTGCAAGCATTTCTTCAAAGCTCCTTATGCAAGGAACTAACGAGGGAGTTTGAGCTCACAAATGAAACTTTGTTAAAATTGCATAAGTTACTCCCAGCAAGGCATTATGTTTGCAAGACGAAAAATGTGGAAGATTTTCTCCGTTTGGTGGTCATTGAAGAACCCGACTGTGTTAAGAATCAAGCATTTGTTCTTTTCGTTGAGCAGTGTTTGCTTAAGAAAATTCTCCTGGAAATAACACTGCCATGTTATTGCACGATAATCAAAGAGCGGAAGTGCTACAAAGAGGTGGAGTGTTTGCAGGCATTAGTACTTCACTTCAGTGAGAATGAAAGAGATTTGTCTCATCTTCATACCCGTCTGTTTGAGGCCATGTACCATGCACAACAGTTTAAGCAACTTCCAGATATCTGTTTGGAAGTTGCTTTCGATAATCTTGTCTCCAAAAGTTCAAAAATCAGAGGTTACTCATTCGGAATCCTGAAGTATTCAACAAAAGAAAATTGGAAAAAAGTTCTGATTGACTGGTGCAATGTCAGGTTGGTCAGTTTGAGGGAGAACCTGAATGTGAAAATTGAGCAATCAGAAAACTTTTTGGACTTGATAGAGATCATCGTGTCCTTAAGGATATTTGATGTCACAGTTCCATTAGATGGCAGAAAGGAAATGTGGGAAAAAAATTTGTTGACTTCAAGCATTTTCCTATATTTCAGTGCCTGTCAGTTGGACATAACGGAGTTTGACTCAAAATGGTCCAGGATTAAGAGAGAATTTGGTGATGAAAAGTCTTGTAAAATCTTGTCTCTCATCCAAAAGTGCGAATTTCACAGTTTCACTCAGGTCCTTGAACTTATTTCAATAATCCCTGAACAGCCATTTGATATCATTCTCCATCTATTGAATATTCATGGCCCGGAACCTTTCGAAGCGTTGAAACAACATTGGTGCACGAGCAAGATCCAATCCCAGTGCACACTAAAAAATGGTATCAGTGATAAGTATGCCAAAGAGTTAGCTAGAAAACTGTGTTCCCAATTCAATATACATTACATGCAGCAAATGTTTTCCTGCCTGCCACTAATTGACAATCTGGTTGTCTTTGAAGAGCTCATCGAATTTTGTTCAAAAGAAGAAATTCTCTTCAGTGAGATTGAGGTTCAAAGATTTGTTCACGTCGAGGATTTAATGCAATTTGTGCAGGGCAAGCATCTAATGAAATGTGTCTCATGTCAGCCAAAAAATGAAATCGAGAAGAAAAAATTTCAAGACAAAATTCGGGCTCTCCGGGATGCTGGGTGGAACTTACGACAATTGCACCAATTGGTGTCTGCATTCAACCCTAGTGGGCCAGTCAATCAATTTCCTGATCTGATCAACTTGTTGAACACCATTCATGCTTACAGGTTGTTCTCCACTCCATGCATTAAAAGGTGCCAGCAAATTGTGACAGAATGCCCAACTTTTGACGAGATCATTCAGGAAATCCATCAATTGGCAGTCGAGAATCACTTCCAGGTGGAAGGTAAAGTGAAAGACCTCAATGAGCTTCTGGATGAGTTGCGAGATAAAAATCAATCGGAATCAGAACTTGTATGTAAACTCAAGGAACAAAATTCCCTTAATATCCAGCAATCCATTTTCCAGGAGCAGGAAGACAAACTGACCTGGAATAAAAAACAGATTGTTAGTTGGGCTGAACAGTTCAAGCCAGGATCTGGCAAGACATTCACTGACAATGAGGCAATTGCAGTCATCTACCGAGCCAACTACCTCGTCAATGGTCACGAACTCACATATCCCCAGATATTGTGCAGTTTAATAGCATTGAAAACAGTCGGAAGTAACAACGGTAAGTTACTAGAAGTAGCTACTGGTGAAGGGAAGTCTACAATCATTTCTATCCTAGCCATAATATATTCTCTAAGAGGCAAAAATGTGGACATCCTCACCAGCTCACCAATTTTAGCTGAAAGGGATGCTAAGCAGCAAGCAAAGTTATACAAAATGTTTAACCTCAAATGCTCTGACAACAGTGACAAAACTATCTACCTGAAAGGCAAGAAGGATTGCTATTCGGCTAACATAGTATATGGTGAGATGTCACAGTTTCAGTTTGACATACTAAGAGACAACTACAGCAAGTTGGACACTTTAGGTGATAGGAATTTATGTGTGGCTATTGTGGACGAGGTAGATAGCATGTTGATAGACGACAGTTCAAAAATTGCTCGCCTTTCCTCAACTGTCCCAGGGATTGACCATCTTCAAGCGCTTTATGTCTTTATTTGGCAGCACCTGGTTTCGATCAAAAGCAGGTTATTTATGGTCAACAACAAGTTGTACTTCGTTAAGGGTACCCTAGGGTTTGATGATGGCGCCTTCACTTTGGAGTATGCTGATGCAAATGGCGATATCATGAAAATCCCTGACTTGGAAGTCCACTTTGCACAAGTTAGAGGCCGAAGTCCACTTGCTGAGGCTGTTGAAGACTTGGATGAGTTCCTTAGAAACTCTCTAATGTTTTATCTTAACGACGTGATGGAGCAAAATACGATTTATATTCCAAGACATTTCGCAAATTTCATAGAAAATCAAAAGTCTGAGTGGATTAAAAATGCTGTGGAAGCCTTACGCTTCCAGGAAAATGTGCAGTATATAGTACAGGACGGGAAAATTAAACCTGTTGACTACCACAACACCGGCATAGTTCAAAGTTTTACAAGCTGGGGTGATGGGCTTCAACAGTTTCTTCAACTAAAGCACAATTTGAAAATGACCAGCGAAACGCTAATCACCAATTTCCTTTCCAATGTGGGACTCGTTCATAAATATGAACATGTGTGTGGTCTAACCGGAACTCTTGGGTCAAAGGCTGCGAGGAAGCTGCTGAAAAGCGTCTACTCGGTACAACTTCTCAACATCCCAGAGAAACGTAAGAAACTATTCCTGCAACTTGAATCTATTGTTGTGGAAGATGAGGATAGTTGGATGGAAGAAATCGCGGCCAACATTGTGCTGGAGTCTAAAAAAAAACGAGGAATTTTAGTTGTCTGTGAAACAATCGAAAGTGCCGTTCAAGTTAGTGATCTGGTAAAAAATAAACTGCACCCGCACTCGCTCAAGCTGTACACTATTAATGATGTGAATCAAGAGAAAAATATCGAAAAAATTCGGCCTGGACAAGTCATCATCGCCACAAACTTAGCTGGACGCGGCACCGACATACGAACAGATGAAATCGAGGCCACTGGCGGGTTGCACGTCATTCTGACGTTCATGCCAACCAACCAGAGGGTCGAAGATCAAGCTTTTGGCAGGACGGCCCGGCAGGGCAGACGTGGCACTGGTATCATGATCCTGAATGCCCAAAATGGGGATGGTTTTCGCGGAAATACAATAGGAATGTCCAATAAAACTATGAAAGAGCAAAGAGACATAATAGAATCCGAGCAACTCCACACCTTCCAAAACCATGAACTCAAACTCATACAAGTGAAAGACGAACTCTTTGACATATTTTGCTCCTTCTTGAATGAGGTGCGAGTTCAGATAAGAAAAGAAACTCGTAGCAAACTCAGCATAGTGCGTAATTGGTTTACTGAGGGTGAGCCAACTGTTTATGAGCTTTGCATGCTGGCAGCTTTGGAAGAGCAATGGGCTGCCTTCCTAAGAAAACTGGATAATTACGAGATAAAATGTGAAGAAGCAGAAGACAAATGCAGAGCTCTAATTGATCAGCTTCGAATTTACTTCAGAAAAAATCAGCTTTTCAAGAATCCGTACTACCTCATAACAATTGCTAATGACATGCTTGTGAATACAGGGACCGTGCCTACCTCCAACACCAATGAAGCCCTCGGGTTCTTCCAAAAAGCGGTGCATTTGGACCATTCCAATCAGAGAAAAAGGCTGAAAACATCGTCAAAATCAGTAGAAGTTTCACAAGAGGAAAAAGATGTGTTCTCACCCGGAGCAGCACATGTGGGCATTGCCTGGTGCAAGTTACTCCTGAAAGAGAAGGGATACAAAGATGAGGCACTGTCATCGTTTAAAGTAGCGTTGAAGTGCCTTGCAAATGAAATGAGTGTACTCAATGCCACACAATTGCTCTTAGAGCAGAGGCAGGCTGGGTTTGTCGACAGCCCGCTGTATAACCAGTTGAACACACAAGCCTCAATAATCGGTTCTTACATGAACGGCATCGAGTCCTCCATAAACGCTCTGAAAAGGTCAAAGCGGATGATTGACCTGGTAGCAGTCAAGCGCCACGAAGTCACAGCTGGCAAGCCGGGCATTCTAGAAACCATCACCCACCACAATGACCTTGAAAGAAGTGATCAAGAGAAATGCCTATTCAAGAATGAAAACCTGAAACTGAGCAGTGGAGAAAATTACTCTCTAACTTTCAATCATTTAACCACAAGGGAGGATTTGAAGACAATTGATCAAGCTATAATCATTCTAGACAATGCATTTGATAAAAATCTCTTACATAATGAGAAACATAACTTATTTGGGCTGAAAAATTTAGTTCAATCAGCCAAGTCGGAGTTTTCACTCGACGGATTCAGTTCCTTGGCCAAAGAATCGTACAGGGATGTCAAAATTAACGTGAATAAAGTTGACATCGAAAGTGTCATCAGTGCTTTTTTTAATACAGACCAAGAGTTGAAAGGTCTGAGAGGGGAAAAGGCCTTATTAGAACTCAAACAGGAGCGATCAGAGTCACGTAAAATAAGCCTAGTGATTCGTTCAAATGATGACGATGAGTTTGAGGAAATATTCAACGGCATGCAAACCAATCAATTGGTCAAGATTGTCGAAGGAAAAATGGAAAACGCCGACCTTTGTTTTGACATTGTGATAAAAACTAACAAGTTAAGTAAGGCATCAGTCATTCTAAATGTTGAATTCCATGATTTGAATCAAAAAGCAGCAGAAGCAAAGCTTCAATCCATCAATTCAAATTTAGTTCACGTTGGCCTAGCCCTCAACAAGTCAGATTTGTTGCATCTATTGAACCTCGACGCATCACTGGCGAGCGGCACGTTGTTGGTCGGCCAGAATCATGTGCACGAAAAACTCAATAGGGAGTTATTGATAGTGCGAGCGCATGAACAAAAAGAAGACCATTCATTCTGCTATGTAAGATTTGACGACCTGAAGTTTGATCAAGCAAATAAGATCGTGAAGAACTGCAGTGAAAATGCAGCAATTTCTCTTTCCTTTTGTGAAATTGATGATGTATACAATGCTGCACTCAAAGGAAAAGCTGACCTCAGTTTTACTGAATTAAACCAAACCTCTGCGGAAATAGTTATTCAGGAGCTAAGAAAGAAGAATTTTGAGTTTTCCTTAGAATTCCAGAAGTTATCAAGCAAAGAAGTATCATTCATCCTGAATGGTGCTAACTTGGAACAAGAAGACATGGAGATAACCAGTGTTAAGAATGTGCGCGATTTGTTTACGAAAGGCTCAGCGCCGGCATATGAACTTGACCAGTTTGCCGCCAGAGGTCTCGAGCACATCATTGAGCTGAATGAAAAGCTGTTCGTTCCATGGCGAAGCGTGGCTGCAGTGGCGGCACTTGGCATTTCCCAAATTATTATTGGAAGTGTACTGATAGCCATTGGTCTTGGGTCCCCATTTGGCTGGGGTATTGTGACGGAAGGAGCGTCTGACCTGCCCATGGCATTCAAAGCATATAAAACAAGACAGTTCAATTGGAGGGACTACAGCAAACAGAAAACAGTGAGTTTGGCGATTTCAGCTGCTACTATGGGAATTAATTACTGGGAAACGGGCCTGAATGCAGCCTCTTCAGCTGTGTTTTCCGAAGTTGGTCGAGAAGTGATGGAACAAGCAGGCGTACAGGTCGTCGTAAATAGAAAATTGGCCGGTCAGGTGGTTTTGAATACAAGCAAGAATCTGAAGAGTCTGGCAGGTAAAGCTTGCAGAAAAGCTGCGATGGCCGTGGCAAAAGAATGCACGAGCACCGCCATTCAACACCTGTCTGACTTTTCTTTTGCTCTTCTCAAACCTAAAATTTGTGAGTCAGTACAGTCAAAAGTGACATCGGCATTTAAACGTCACCCTGAACTCGTGATTATTTTGCGGCAATTGAATGCAATTGATCGGGTCGCCAAGTCCCACCGACTTCAGATCAAAGTTGACAACATTGTGAAAAAAACTTCCAGCATTGTCATCACAGATTTTATGAAGAATGAGAATGTTTCCATTTGTTCGCCATTAATCAAGTGTGTACTATCGGACTCGAACATGAACGGAGGCAATGCCAGCATTCCAACAAAGGTCATCACGACACTGAATGGACTGCACCAGGTAAATATACTCGCTGACAAGATAATCGAAGCTCTCCTGACAAAACTTCGGGTGTTTGACGCATATTCCTCAACAATTAGCCTCATTCTGATAAGAGACCTGAAGATAAGGAAGGACTTTGCTATTGTAATTGCCAAAAAACTAAAGGAGCTTGAAATATTTGATGAAAATGACAACTTTTTGGTCGACGGAAAAACAACAACAAAGGAAAAAATCGACAAATTGATGCATGATTGGAAGACAACGCCACAACTACTTATGGATGAATTGTCTAGACAACTTAAAGAATACTCCACCCTGAAGGCAGATCTGGAAAAATGCATAGAATTCACTAACGAATTGTATGATACATTCGTTAACAGTGACTTTGAATGCGTTAGCACAGTCATCAAGTCAGTGTCAGACCAGATAGCCCAACAGTTGGTGAAAGTGATGGACCCACTGCTTATGCAGCCATGGCCACCAGGTTATTCGATGGCTGAGAATGGCCTCACGGACTCCATTTCCAATCACGGTGCTGAAATCAAATACCAGAAACTGTTGGTAAAACCAGGTTTGACAGAAGAAGAATTGACCTTCATGGCCAACTATCGCAAATTCAGAACCGTGACCCAACTGTTGGACCGCAACGCCAGGGATCATTTAACTACTCATAGCAACGATGGATTGAATTATAATACTATCACTGATGATGCTACTAGAATACCATTAGACCCGAGTGTCCATCGAATGGCAAATGATATCAGAGAAGGAAAGTCAATAAATCTTGCACTAATGTCGACTCTGGCCAAAGCCAACGGCATCAAGGTGAAATTCGTAGATGATCTACAGTATACTAAGACCCAAGAGGACGTTGAAAATGATGTTGAAGTGATGTATGTGAAAGAGGACCGTGAGAGGAGGGTTAGCTTTGCTCTTTGCTTGAACAGTGATGGCAAGTTTAAGAAGATAGAAGGACGATCACATTGTTGTGTTTTTGAGGCATTCAGCGAAATTCTGGCAAGGAAGTGCATTGTAAAATCTGTCGCTGAACTTAGAGCTGAATTAGCGGATCAAATAGTGCTAAACTCTGAAAGTTTTTCGGAAGAGATTGCGGCTGAAGCTTGGGTCGTAAAAAAATACTCTGACTCGTCCAAACGTTCATTCTCGGTTGGACTGTTTCACGACGAGACAGGAAAACTGGAGATTGTAAAGTGTGATGATATGGCCATGATCGATGACATCAGAATTGATGCAAATCACGATGCTGCAGCTGCAGGTTCTTTTGAGGTAAGTTTGTTGGGGAAAGTTAAGTCTTTCATGGGCCTAACATTTCGTTATCTTTTTTCTTTATTGTGCACGAAATTTCCAATACTATGGCTTCTCGGGGTATTTTGAGGGTTTACAACATGTGAGAAAGTCATTACCCTGCTCGAATCAACAGAGCTAAACCGAATCAAGGAAATTAATTTCAAATATATAATTTGCCTGCTTATTTCTTAAAAGGTGCTTCTTGTGTGGTGCTTCACAAGCAGAGCTTGCTTGTAGAAGTTTGGGAGGAGGGTTTATGTTTTTCTGAACTGTGGTTGAAATTGAATAAGATTTTACCGTCCCTCCTCCTTTAATTGATAAATGGTATTATATCGATTAGGTTGGAGTGAAGATTGTGAAGCTCAGATAGTTTATTGGGGTTGAAGAAGGAATCCGCCGATCAACACCCCCTTTAGATGTTCACCCCACGCGTCGTTCAGAAAAATGCTCTATAGCTAGTGCGCGCTTGGCAAATGGTTCTCCGCTGTCGTTCTTAAGAAATTTCACAATATTTTTTATGGTAAGATTTAACATAAAATAATTTTGACATTTACTAAACTTCATCATTTAGTAATTACACGAGTGTTATTCGTGCTCAAAATTGATGATTAACTAACTGTGCACTTTTACAATGGTTTGAAATGAAATTGATGAAATCTGAAATACATAAGCGAGATCAAGATAATTAAGTAAGATATTGTTACAGAGGTCGATAATCACGAGTTTGAAGGTTTAATACAATTAATTATGACATTCGAGAGAAATGCTTGTGCGAGATGTGGATTCGAGTCACTACATGACTTCCCCGGCGAGAACGGAGTTCCCCAAGAAAATATTGAGATACAATGACAATCACAAAAGTAATGCAAATCGACAAAAAAGATACCGTTCATCCCGGTACTGAATTAGCAGAGACTCATTGTAGCCTGTGCTGTAGCAATACATATAGGATCGATAGCATTTGCGTCAATAGGCAATTATGACATAAAACGAGATGTTATCAAAATACACTGGAGCAATATTTATACTTCATCATGGATGAGAGGAGAGGTCAAGGAATGACCGACGTCAAGTTTCATCTCTAGAGAGCAAAAAAAGTTACCAGACGTTTGTGGGCATACATTGTGTATGTCAATAAACATCAGTAATCTTTAAATACGAATGCATAGACATTATTCTTTTGGAAACGCGTATGAGGAGGTAATTAATAGAGAATCGCGTTTGCGGCGAGGTAGCATCGATAACATAAAACCGAGGGATGGGTACAACCGGAGGATGGGTACAACCGAGAGATGGGTACAACCGAGAGATGGTACAACCGAGAGATTGGTACAACCGAGAGATGGGTACAACCGAGAGATGAGTACAACCGAGAGATTGGTACAACCGTGAGATGAGTACAACGGAACATGGTTAAGCAGAGCTTGCTTCAATTCGATGAAGGGTTCTCTCACTCAACTTGTCCAAGTTAGGTTTTAGAGTGAGACTTCATTTTGCAACAGGCATAGTAAGGCGTAAAAGAGAGTGCCTGAATACAAATTTCAGTCCATGGAAAAAAATATAGGGCAGAAAAGAAAAGATTAAGTTGTAGGCATGACAATCGTTAGCACTAATTGATAGTGGAACAGGGAATCCAGTTATACAACTTTCTCATTAATTATACAGGTAGTTTGGCTATGAGATTGAGAGTAATTTATGGCAGCTAGGTTCCATAGGAAACTTATAGCTTTGTGCATCAAAACAATTGTAAAAAAATTTGCTAGCTGACACATTCAATAAAAAAATATGTTGTTAAAAAGTGCAGAATACATCACGAAATAACACATCTGTGGCTTTGCTGATTTTGTGGCAACTTTGAGAAGCGACTACACAGCATATGCCAAGAAGCATAAATCATAATGGTACCTAAAGAGATTCACATTTCAGGCGGTTTGTACTTCAAATTGTCAGTAGTCGCGAACATTTTTATTTTCACTCGACGTTGAAGATGTGACATTGCAATGAATTTTCAGTTATTTTTCACACTCTAGCAGGTTTCAGAGTATTTTGCACAAATGCACATTTGAGAACTTTCAGTCAATTTGCACATTGGAAAACTTTCTGTGTCAATTCGCACGTTTAGAAGCATGTTTCACAGGATGTTTTAGTAATGAAACTCAAGAGAGCAGCAATGCTGCGAGTGCGAGACAATATTGATACACAGTTTACACTGAAAGGATGGCAACACTGATCTCAATACACAAAAAAAATTCTACACTGGTTTCACTAAAAATTTTCTTGAATTTCACTCACTCATTGCTTAAGTTTTGGCTGCTGATATTGAGGGCAGTAGGCAGAAGGTTGAGCCTTCCTTTTCCAGTCTGGTCGTGAGAGTTGAAGTTCCACGTGCAGGTCTTTCAGGGCAGGGTACTTGAGCGGCGTGATGATATGTTGTTTCTTGAGCGTATACCTAATTAACAAGGGAAAGTATCTAGAGGTTGAATATATTTATTTGCTAGGATCAGAATGCATGAAGAATTTTATTCCCTAGGTGGCAGATATGCAACAAAATTTGAGGAATGAAGATTCTGGCAATCTGCTCTGGCCGTTAGAGTTGGGGGGTTGAAAATTGTTGATTAGGCCCTAGGGGTTTTCCGGGGGTGTTGATGGGCAACTTCAAGGGTAGATTTTATCTCATAGTGAGGATTTTCTTGATTTTCTTCCGAGTTGGGTGTTCGTAGCGAAGGTGGTCACCACTTTGGAGGGAGGGTTTAGGTTTTTCTGAACTGTGGTTGAAATTGAATAAGATTTTGCCGTCCCTCCTCCTTTAATTGATAGATGGTATTATATCGATTAGGTTGGAGTGAAGATTGTGAAGCTCAGATAGTTTATTGGGGTTGAAGAAGGAATCCGCCGATCAACACCCCCTTTAGATGTTCACCCCACGCGTCGTTCAGAAAAATGCTCTATAGCTAGTGCGCGCTTGGCAAATGGTTCTCCGCTGTCGTTCTTAAGAAATTTCACAATATTTTTTATGGTACGATTTAACATAAAATAATTTGACCTCTACTAAACTTCATTATTTAGTAATTACACGAGTGTTATTCGTGCTCAAAATTGATGATTGACTAACTGTACACTTTTACAATGGTTTGAAATGAAATTGATGAAATCGTTTAAATGAAATTTAGTAAAATACTGTTACAGAGGTCGATAATCACGAGTTTGAAGGTTTAATACAATTAATTATGACATTCGAGAGAAATGCTAGTGCGAGATGTGAATTCGAGTCACTACAGAAGATTTGCGGTACTTGCGTTTTAAAAATTTGAAACTAGGATTTTGTTTGTCTTTTCCAGAGGCGTTTACTGCATATTATTGTACTCTCACTCAACAATGACTAATATAGTTTTTATACACCAAACTCTTTGCATGTGATATTGATGTGATATATATTCTTAGGAATAAGAATGAAGATCTGGAATTTTGATCATGATGTTCATTCTCAGGTGAAGGGGCTATTTTAAGGTGCAGACCCATCGTGGTAAGGTAATGGTGGATTTTCACCATCATCTTATACCAGTTATAAATTTATGAATTTACGTATTTGTTAAGAAATTATATATTAACGATAATTCTTCTGGCTCGCAGAGAGCAGCAGAGAGAGTGGGGCTATCCCGACGAGGCTCAGTGCAGAACAGCGATTCTTGGCATCCAGCGGAGCATCGCGGTTCATCGTCCTCAGTGCAAGACTTGGCTAAAGCAATAACGGAAAATAAACATTCACAAAGTGGTCTATTGGAACGAGTGGTGCGTATTGGCTCATTGGAACGAGTGGAGCGTAGTGGCTCATTGGAACGAGTGGTGCGTAGTGGCTCGTTGGAACGAGTGGTGCGTAGTGACTCATTGGAACGAGTGGTGCGTTGCCCTCAGTGAGACACGGTAACACACAGCCCTCAATGAGACACGGTAACACACAGACCTCAGTGAGACACGGTAACGCACAACCCTCAGTGAGACACGGTAACACACAATCATCAGTGAAACACGGTAACACACAATTTTCAGTGAGACACGGTATCACACAACGCTCAGTGAGACACGGTAACACACAACCCTCAGTAAGACACGGTAACACATCGCACCAGTTAGACACGGTAACACATCGCCCGCAGTAAGACACGGTAACACATCGCCCAAAGTAAGACACGGTAACACATCGCCCTCAGTGAGACACCGTAACACATCGCCCCAGTTAGACACGGTAACACATCGCCCCAGTTAGACACGGTAACACATCGCCCACAGTAAGACACGGTAAAACATCGCCCTCAGTGAGACACGCTAACACATCGCCCTCAGTGAGACACGGTAACACATCGTCCTCAGTGAGACACGGTAACACATCGCCCTCAGTGAGACACGGTAGCACATCGCCCTCAGTTAGACACGGTAACACATCGCCCACAGACACGGTAACACATCGCCCTACACGGTAACGCACAACCCTCAGTGAGACACGGTAACACACAACCCTCAGTGAGACACGTTAATACACAACCCATGTCATAGATTCATAATGTAGATTATGCAGGAATTATTAATGGGGCACTAATTATATTACAACGAATTCTATTAAGGAAATCTAAAATATGACTTGCACATTAGTTTATGAGCTGTGATACATGTTTCATAATAAGGCAATATTATTATAAATGTATGTAGTGACAAACCTAGTGTAATTTAGAAGTGTTCATAACATGTTTTTCGTTTAATATAACGGATATTGATGTAAAGAAGTCAATTTAATTGTGAGGTCGAATAGTTATCTGTTAGCAGCCGTAATTAATTTTGTATTATATCTGTAAAATGATTGGGGAAAATTTAAATTTACGTATAATATATGCCACAGTGTTGAAGTACAGGTAACTAAATGATGCTTTATTTCGCCACGAAGTTGTTTCTGAAAAGAACGACGGAAACTTATGCTGAAGAATTTATACGAATAATATAGATAACTAGAACAACATAATGCGATAATAAGGGAGGCAGTGTAATGATTGAAGAAATAGGCGGAACCATCAGACACTTGTTATAATTTGTCCATCTCCAATGATTGCACATGTAAATAAAATTTAAGAGGCGTGTTTCCCACAAGCACACCGCTTAGAAAATAACACAACAGAACAGTTTTAAATTCAGCAATTTAATTTATAGCAGTCGACGCTCTAGTCGCTTATCCTCATGGCAGAAAATATGAGACTTTACCATTCTTACTAGCAGCTTCCTCCAATGTTGCTAGTAAGAAAAAACAGCTTCCTTCAAAACGTTGAAACATAAAGCATGACAAGAACAACTGACAAATGGAAAGTTGCTCCTGCTCATTTATATACAATAAACTTTCTCGAGCGCAACACTCCTAACTAAGAAAAAATGCTAAAATTCATTTGAAATCTTTGGTGTAACATAACCAGCCTTATAATACTTAATAAACTAAAGAAGAAATGATGGTTGTTCTCTTCAATATGTTAGTTAAAGCAAAAAGTGGCTGTTCTAAATCTTTCAGGAGTAAGCTTATACATATGCAAGTATTGTCGTTTTAGAGGCCTTGAAATAAATGTTATTTTATTGTTAGCTATTAGGTTTTTAGTATATAAATGCGTTGCCAATTAAGAATTAACCAGGGTTAGAAATGTGAGAATATCTCTGAAAAGCCTGACGTTTGGTTGAGGCGTCTGATATTATGACACAGCTGCCTATAATAAGAACCGGTTGCGAGTCACCCCAATATACAGTCGAATGTTTTAGAATTTGCATCAAGGAAACAAGGCCGACGTCAGTAATTGCTTGGTGTAAGTGTAATGAGTTTGTGAAACGTGTATTAATTTGTCGACAATAAACTTCCGGTTCATGCCTGGATCAAGTTTTACTGCAATAATCTGTCTGAATAAAATTGCGTTAGATTTGTCATTTCAGTGAAGATGTATTTATTATGTATTGATCTTTTAAGTGAGAGCAAGTGGTTTGTAAATAGGATTTGTAAATACGTTAAACATTATTACGATTTGTATAAATCTGTATTATAGCTAAATTTTGAAATGTAATGTGTACAGATTATTGAATTTACAATATGCGAGTTTTTAAGTGAAATGATTTCTCTTGGTGGGGGGTGATATGTACAGGTCATGGATTAAACGTCATTTTATTATTATGTATTAGATTTTTAGTAAATAAATGTGTTGTCAATTTAGAATTGATCAGTGTTAGAATTGTGAGAATGTTTTAGAGAGTATTTGAACCGTGGTCAGAGATTGCGGGTAGACAAAGGTAGCTGTAGGAATGTGGTCTTTAAAGCAGCGTCTTGTGTCTCGTGAAGCTTATCCCAGTAGACTGAAAACTAATCGCTGCCCATTTGTCAAGCCATTAATGTGAACAAGTGCTACAGTTCACATGTTTGAAGAAAACTCTTATTGGAATGTGATGTCTCGTGCAATAAAGTATTTTACTGTAATCGTGGTTTAATGAACACTGAACCTGCCACTATTCGCGCGACATCTTGTTACCAGAAAAACTTTACACTAATCGGATTCTACCCTTCCATCCAAAATCAAGCCGTATCGTATTCAAATAAGACTAAACTTCCATTCAAAATAACAGTCGTATGAAAAAGTATCGAAAACCATTTTTCAGATGCAGCTATATGAGTCCAATCACTCACACAAGATATAGACGAGAAATACGGATAAATACTGTGCCTTATATAGGCCTATATAGAACTATTACATCATTGAATGGCTCGAATATTCACATACCTGTATGTCCAAAGCCCCGTAAGGACGCCCAACCATGAAGCTTCATAAAGCTTCAGGCTCTCACGACGATCGGGTCTACGTACCGGAGCCACTCGATGCGTTACTGCGCTTAGACCAAGGATCGTCACCTCAACGTCAACCATCGGGTCGTTTTTTGGTCCGTGGAGCGACCTACGCCAGCCGGGCTGCTCCGATCGCTTTTGTTAATGGCCGGCATTGAACCGAACTCGGGCCCCCCGGTTTGGAACTGCTCCGTCTGCAAACTCATCATCCGCAAAAACTCCACTTCCGTAAAATGCAACAAATGCCAACAATGGTGCCATTATCGCAAATGCTCATCACTACCAAAGAGGAACGCCTGGAACCCGAATTTCACTGCACCCTGCTGTCAACAGCCCGTTCCGGCAGCTCACAAACCCTCTCAGCATCACACACCCGTGGCCTTCCACATATTGCAATTCAATTGCAACGGCCTGACGAGCAAACTAGCTGAAATCACCAACTACTTGGAAAGCAACGGCATACGTCTCTGTGCTCTCCAAGAAACAAAACTTACCGCTCGATCAAATCTACAACGATCCGGTAATTATACGATTATACGACGCGACAGAACGCACAACAACGGCGGAGGCCTCGCCTTCATGATTCATAAAGCCGTGACATATCGCGTCGTTGAAGCACCAAAGCCGAACGCAGCTGACGCGCATCTGGAACAGATGGCTGTTGCCATCACGTCCGGCAAAAACCGAAATTCTCATCTACAACATCTATATCCCGCCAACGACCAGTTGTGACCCCGGCTACGCCCAATCGATAAAGCACTTGCTGACGAAAGAAGATGCTCTCGTCCTGGGCGATTTTAACGCGCACCACGAAGCGTGGCACTCGAACCTCGCCAACGATCAGCGTGGTACCTCAATCGCACAGCAAATCGACGACAGCTTCTTCACAATTCTAAACGGACAATCACAAACACGAGTCACTGGAAACAGCACCAGCTCACCCGACGTCAGCCTTGCCAGCCCATTGCTCCTGACCAGTACGGACTGGTCAACTGCCCTCACGCTGGGCTCCTATCACCTGCCGATTCACATCGCAATTGAACGCGCTGCCCAGTTCATCTCATCCGAGCGTCGTACGTTCATCAATTTCAACAAGGCCGACTGGCCAGCATTTATTGACCGAAACAGAAACAGAATTCGCCAAAATACAACTACCCACCAATGTGGTCGACGCTGAACGAACCTACCGAAAAATCATTTGCAAAGCGATGGCACACCATATTCCTGCCGTACGCATCCCAAGTGTTCGGCCGAATTTCCCAACAGCGGCAGCCATACTTGCCGACGAACGCGACTCGATCCGCTCTGCCAACCCAGCAGATAACCGCATTCAACAACTGAACATCGAAATCCGACGCTTAGTTGACGAACACCGTCGCAAGAAATGGACCGAACACTTGGAAGATTGCAACTTCGGCAAAGGCGTCAAAAAACTTTGGTCGACAATCAAAGCGCTGTCCAACCCCATCAAACGAAGCGACAACGCCGCGATCGCCTTTGGTGGCGTTTCGATCAACAACGCCAAAAAATGCGCCACGCTCTTCAGTCGCCAATTCACCGAACACCCTACCAAACAAAACCGAAACCAACGGAAAACCGTCCGAGACTTCCACACTCTACATGCAAAAAGCACTCGGACCCGACGGTATCTCCACCATTGTACTCAAGCACGTTGGCGCGAAAGGCCTTCGATACCTCACGGACGTGTTCAAGCTTTCACTCGCATCGTCGGTCATCCCGGATATCTGGAAAGCCGGACGCGTCATCCCAATACCCTAACCAGGCAAGCCCACCGATCAAGGCACGTCTTATCGGCCGATCACCCTACTTTCGCCCGTTGCCAAGATCCTCGAATCGGTGATCCTACCCGTGATTAACGAACATTTCCAGCCAAAACAACACCAGCGTGGCTTTCGGAAAAATTACAGCACAACCACCGCACTACACTTGATTACACACCAAATCACGAATGGACTGAATCAGCGCAAACCCGCCCACCGCACCGTCTTAGTCGCACTCGACTTGTCGAAAGCCTTCGACACGGTATATCACGCCATCCTACTTCAAGACGTTTTCGACTCAACGCTACCATCGTCGATAAGACGCTGGCTGTGCAACTATCTGCGAGGTCGTCAATCGTTCGTCGAATTTCGGAGCGTCAAATCGAAAGCCCGAAAAATCAAACAAGGCGTCCCACAAGGCGGAGTCTTATCGCCCACTCTGTTCAACCACTACCTTTCGAAACTGCCACCGCCGCCAGCCGGTATCAACATTGTATCGTACGCCGACGATTGCACGATCCTGGCGACTGGGCCAGACGTTGCGGAGCTATGCACCAAAATCGAAGGCTATTTGACGATACTCCACGACTTTTTCACCACAAGAAACCTACAACTCTCAACCGAAAAATCGACCGCCACACTTTTCACAACGTGGACGGCTGAAGTTAGACAAGAACTGAACGTATCCGTCGCCGGACGCCGAATCCCAACTTTCAAAAACCCCAAAATACTTGGCGTCATTTTCGACAACATGATGATGTTTTCCGCCCACGCCAACCACGTACGTAACCGATTGCGATCCCGCAACAACGTACTGAAATCGCTGGCCGGAAGCACATGGGGCAAAGATAAAGAAACATTGCTGACCACGTACAAAGCCATCGGACGCAGTGTCACCAACTATGCTGCATCTATTTGGACGCCACAGCTGAGCTCGTCAAATTGGACAACTCTACAATCAGCGCAGAACACCGCGTTGCGAGTCGTCACCGGTTGTCACCTCATGTCCGACATAGATCACCTGCATGCAGAAACGAAACTACTACCCGTCAAACAACACAACGACTCCTGTCCCGTCAATACCTATTAGCGTGCCATCAACCCCTACACCCAAATCGGAACATCGTCACACAACCGCGACCGCAAAGAAATATCAGGAAAGATGTAACATCCTACTTGTACGAAATTGGTCAATACATACGAGTACTCAACGTCGATCACACACAATACAAACAATGCCTGAAGAATATACACAGACGAGCAGTAGCAGACGGAATAGCCGGTTACAAGCCGAACGTGGGGCTCGGAGGCTACCCACCACCCATCGCCGAGGAGGAACATCGGTTACCGCGCGCAACCAGGACCACTTTGGCCCAGCTACGGTCGGTATGGTGCCACCTGCTCAACATCTATAAGAGCCGAATCGACACCAACGTCAACAACGTATGTCCGAATTGTGGAATCGGCCCACACGACGTACAACATTTGTTCAACTGCCCGGCTAAGCCGACACAACTTTCAACGCTCGATCTTTGGACGCGGCCAATCGATGTGGCGCGCTTCATCGGCCTCGGGACGGATAGTGGTTGACGTTGCTACAACAACAACAACCATAAAGCTTCACGCACATGCATCTTTATGACTTTCGTAATTACAAAAAGTAAGAAATATTTAACAGTTCTATTTGTTATGTTCGCGATATTATCATACCGCGAATATGGCCACTCACACCCCATGGACGAGGAAGAATGAGCAACAAACTGCATCATGTTTCGGGATGAGGTGTCGACGCTACGGCATTTTGAGTCGAAGGCATGGAGAAGAGAGGTGTGAATAAATGAATGGAAAAATAACTTTCATTGTAGCTTTTTCATTGTTTAATTTGTAGATGGAGTTATGGGTACATTATCTGCACGGAAGTACGAATAAAAGGGTGGCAACTTCGTTGTTGCAATGCCTGAAATTAACAGGTGAAAACTCGAAATTTGATGAAGATAATGCCTGGAATATCAACGGTAGCATAACTTGCATGCAGTAGAGCAAATTGCGGTCCATCGCTCTCAACTTATCAGCTTTATTTGTCTCATCACTTTGCTATTGCTCGTGGCGCAAATTCATGTACTCTGATCTTTTGTGCATTGAGTTTTGACCATATATTTCCATTAAAAAACGAGAAGCAAATCTTATGTTTAGTGGGAATTTTCTACTTGAGTCACATTCAGTTCAATGAAACCATTCATCAATCATGGGTGGGCGTCGACACGAACGCTGGTTTGAATTGTGTGATTAAATAGGAAAAATATATATAATAAAAGAGAGACGTTTCTTAGCGTCTCATATATTTTAAAGTTGGAGAATCGGAGTGATTACTCCACCAATTTTACGTTACGATCAGGTTCAGGTTCAAGATACCGGTATTCGTTACTTATCGTTTTGTCAGGTGGTTTGCCGAGTGGCACTTGATTTGGCACGATGATATACGGTTCTCTTTTTGGACAGGTTATGGCAAATATAGTACAAAGAGAGGGTATTAATGAAACACTGATACATTTCACATTAAATTGGGAAATTTAAGTTCACATCCTACGTTAACAAAAAATCTCTAGTACTTGAAAAATGTAATCTGATCACAATCAAAAGTCCAATCAAAAGTCCATTAAATCATCTAATATTACCGGAAAAAGCGTGTGATCCGTTGCAGTTCAAATGCGTATGACAGTTGTCAACGACCGTAACTCGCGCACCCGGTCACGGTCGTGTGTTCAGCGACCGTACCGCGGCTGTCACCGCGCATTGCAGCCGTATTTAAAGTGGCCGTACTGCAGCTGTACCGCGCGTCTCTCTTCACAGTTGCTCTTTCTTCCTAGCTGTCGTATCTCGCTGATATAGATGCCACACGGCCAGTCTGGCCGTAGGTTGTTTTACAACGACCGTACTTCAGAATAGTGGCGTAGTCTTCATCGTCGATGATGTTACTTCGGCTCAATGCGGTGCTTCGGTGGTTGAAGATAAATGCAATCGTACCGCTTCTTCTTGATGGAAATCGTGACCGTATCGTACTGATGATTCTTGTGTAGAGCTCGAAACTTAGATCTTCTGATGACGTGCGTTATTATCGTTGTACAACTCGTGGCTGCTCGCGTTGTCTCACGGCTGAGTCGCAGCCGTAGCGATGATGTTGACCGTATAATATGTTAAAGTCGTAGCCGTCCATTGTACATGTTTGACGCGCTCACAGGGATCTTGGCTGCTTCGATAAGTCTGGGTTTCTCGCGACCGTCAACCGTCAATGTTCGAAAATGGTAACACCGCCGGCCTGACGGCCGCAGCCGTTACGCCCGCTGACTGCAGACCGTACGTGCGCGACGGTCAACTCCTTAGAACCAACAACCCTTGGCGCGAATTCTCAGGTCCTTATATACGCTAGAGTCGCCCACAGTTAAGCCTAATTCCCTCGAACCGACGCCACATTCCTGGAAAGGAATGTCCCTCGCGCTGAGCGCCAACGTTCAATGTAAACTAACCTTTCCCACGGTCTCGAAACAACGGCGCCGCATTCTTAGCATTCTTAGCATCTATGCATAATACCTGTTCAATATTACCTACTTTCAATATTACCTACTTTATTCATGTGGTCTCATAATCATATGAGTTGTCCTGTTGCCAGTCATGCCGTCATAAATTGGTGCCGTCATTGTCAGCGGCCGTTTCCAAACATGTATTTGATCAAGTTAAACTGGTTCACACATATCAAGTCAATTCAATATATTATATTTAAACTCTTCAAGGCATCAGTTCTTCACTCACCTGGAGACCTGCATTACGTGCAGGAATTCCATGGAACGTGCCTTCGCTCCAATCAATTCACTGTTCATTTAAACCTTAACTCATATCACCACTCGTAATCCTGTTTGTTGTCATGGAAAACAATCTTTTGAATGAACTTCTATCCTAAAATTACAGAAACTAGTTGGCACATATCGGCCCGAATGAACAACCATAGAACTCTCATGCAACACGCATGTTCGATATGAGCAAAAGCAGGAATTTCTGCATGAGTTTGACGTCCTGGCATCTAATTCGATGTAAATATGCATGACGACACAGTGCACAGTGCCGATTTCATACGCACATCAACCAGCCCGACGATATTTCAGAATTAAATGCAAATTTTTTATGTATTCGAACTTTTTTCATATAATATTAAATAAATGTTCCTGCAGTAGAAGGGATGGTGATCGTACTTGCACCTACATCGAAGGCCTCTATTCAACACGTAATTCTAACCAATATAACTCCCTATTTTGCTCATGATGTGGCACCAATTTTACTGATTTCATAGCCAATCAAGGATGCATCCTTCAAAAGTGCATTCTTCAACGATTCATATAAGCTAGCTTATTCATTTCTGGCGTACAATCAAATACTTTCTCTACAGGGCCGTTAGTCAACTCTGTCAAGTGCTTGGCTACAGAGCAGTTCTCAACAAATTTTCTTTGGAAATTAACTAAAAATTCTTCTTGCAATGGAATGTTCATATTTTCTTAACTCATTTTGATGTAAGCAAGAATTGAATATCATTCTGCATGTATCCACACTTATATGAACGTTTGTGCATCACAAATGCCTGCCCTGACAGAATGACCATTTGAAGTGATTCCTACAATCGAGCGAACAACTGAGTGTTTTTGACAGTATTATGCCATTTGCATACGCTAAGATTTATAAATTAGTTATTACAGTAGTGACCCTTTATGAACTTCACCTTTGAAAATTTCTTGTTTTCATAAGACCATTGAATTTTCGGAGCAATTGGGAATATAAGAATTTGCAGTTCATTTAAAACAATAATTGACTGCAGCATTCTTGCTCATACATTCTTATTTGCATCCTTCCGATTTCGTTACAATTCTTTTTTTAAACCCAACGCAGATCGTGAATCGGTAGGTAATGAAATTCTAGCTTTATTCCAGCTTGAAGTCGTTCGCTCGAAATAAATCTAACAAATTTATGCGATAACGACTATAATTATATTTGTGCTTTCCCAAGTCTGTCCTTACCACTAATACCATTGTACAATTATATATGGCAAGATATTTTGTCGAATTTCTTGATCAATTGTCATGCACGGAATCAATAATTTTGTTTGTTCTGTCTGCTGAGCGATAAAGATCTTAAAACTCCTCTAATTACTATAGTCCAAATCGAGCATTTTTGCTTTGAATTCTGTTCCGTTAAGTCACCTACAACAACCGTTACCAAAAGTCACGACGGGCATATCTGCGATGAAAATATAAAATATTGCAGGAATGCGAATCATTTTCTTGATTTGAATGCTTGTGTCGATTCTGATGTGTTACCAAATGACATGTCAATAATTATTGCGCAGTGCGCCATTAATAGGACCTATTTTATTTTAATAGGACCAATTCCTATATAATAGGAATTAGTAATTATAACTTGCCAGATGGATTGAAGTTTATTATCCAGGCAAAGGCGGAGGTGATAATATATGAGGCAATATTCCTTTGTCTAAGTTATTGAGATGCCCAATTCCAGACAGTCCTCTTAGCCTTAGAGTGAAACTGAGAGATTATTTGGCCGACAATGCAGAGGAATTTAATATAAAGCTCGATTAATAATTTAAACATCAGATGTGGATTATGGACAAGCTGGTCAGTTACCTCGCCGTGAATTAATGTTAATCGCTTGTAAGATGTACCAAGTAGAAATTCAGGTACATTATGGAACTCAACGACCAATCACTTATAGAGAACGTGTTGATTCAGATCCTGTCATTTTGCACCTACAATGCAAGTCAGGTATTCATTTTAACCCCCTGTTTGACAGGATACAGAGCCGTAGCCGAGATGAAAGTAATTTTAATAATGTACATTTTTGTCATCCAAATGCTGTGAAATAATATAAGTGTGATCTGATAGAGAAAGATGACAGGTAACTAGTTCGTCAAAAATTATTACTAATCAAAATGTTCGGACTTCGGACCCCAGCTGTACAGTAGAAGCTGATGGTGTTCAGTTCTGTGCTCTCGATGATACAGGTGCTCAAGTTTGTTTGATAATACACTACGATTGCTGAAGCAGCGGAATCCAAATTTGAAAATTATGGATTTTAGTGGAAAGTTTCTAACTGGTCTAAGCGGTGATTTGACCGAAATTTTAGGATATGCTAATTTTAGATTGACGATTTGTAATTAAGTATTCCCGGTGTTCCGTTTGTTGTGTTAAAAGTTCAGATATCCCATTTTTCTGTGGTAGCAGCAAATATTTTTATTGAATAATATAGTTGTAGAGTTCCAAACTTTAAAAATGCATGCTCAGATCGATGCTGTGTCCTCTGCTGTGTGTTGCCAGATGGTAGAAAATCCAGCAAGATGTGGCCACGATGCTGGTAACTTTCTAACGTTGATGACGATTTCATTGAGTGATTTAGATACTGATAGTGACAATGATAGTGAATCTTTGGATGAAGCGGAAAATTTTAGTTCGTCTATTTCTCCAACTATGTTAATAGAAATTCAGAATGAAAAAGTACCGATTATGTCCCTTTCCTAATGAAATGGATATACCACATTACAACACTTCTCTTTAGCTTCACTTCTTGTTGTTTGTTTGTTTGCCTGCTACAAGTCTTATAATCGATATTCAACACACTTCTACCTCTCCAATCGATCTGAAATTTTGTCCACTTACGTAAAGTCGGAGACAATGCATGAATCAATTTGCATAATAAATAATTTTGAAAATGTAAATTTTTTCATACATTAAGAAAAATTTTAAAAATAATTTTTTTAATATATGGAATTAAAGTTAGAAATTCGTTGTAGATGTGTAGCATCGGAGACACTGTATTCTTTAGAAGTGTTGTCTTTAAGAAGCAATTTTTAAATGCCTATTATTTTTAAATCCATTTTGTTTCGGATCCAAACTACCTCACTTTATATGATAATGTAATTCTCTCACTGACAGTTAAATTTCAGGTTCGGACAATATCTCGACAAAATAAGTTTCCTGTATACTCACCTCGCTCCAACAGTCCCAATGTATTGCGGTGCCATATGTATCCTGGATACGCTCCCCCGCAACTATTATACAATTTTGATGCCAAAGGTATAGTGGACACGCGCCCTTTCAACCTAAATATATTTGTGTGTCCACAAGTATTCTGGTTATGCGCCCTATATTTTGCGGTTCCACAGTATATCCTGGATACGCGTCCTAACAGCCCCAATATTTTTGTTGTGCCAGAAGTATCCTAGATACGCGCCCCAACAGCCCCAATATTTTTCTGGTGCCAGATGTATCCTGGATACGCGCCCCCATAGCCCCCATATATTTTTGGTGCCAGGCTTACAAGAGACATAAACTTTGAAAAATAGTTATCTTTGTATACATGATAGTGATAAAAAATCAGAGGTAAATAATTCCTATTAAGGCCGCACTGTGCAATAATTATTGACATGTCATTAATTACCACATAAAAATCAATCCAAGCATTCAAATCAAGAAAAAGATTCACATTCCTATAATATTATATTTACGTTGCAGATCAGCCCGTCGTGACTTTTGGTAACGGTTATAGTAGGTGACTTAACGGAACTGAATTCATGGCAAAAATTATCTATTTGGAATAAAGTAATTAGAGATGGTCGAAGATCTATATCACTCATCAGTCAAAACGGACAAAATTATTGGTTCCGCTCATGACAATTGATCGTGAAATTCGACAAAATATCTAAACAAATATAATTGTACAATGGTATTATTGGTACGGACAGACTTGGAAAAGCATAACGAGGATAATTTTCATCGCTATCACATAAATTTGTAAAATTTATTGCCATTGAACGACTTACAGGCTGGATATAAATAGGAACTACATTTTACTTTCCGTTTCAGGATTTGAGTCGGGGTTTAAAAAAAAAAGAATTGGGATGTATACTAATAGGAATGGGTGAGCAAGAACGCTTCAGACAATTATTGTTTAAAAGAATTGCAAATTTTTATATTCTCAGCCGCACTACTACAATCATTACTACACAACTAATCACGATCACTACTACAATAACTAATTATCAATCTTAGTGTATGCAAATAACATAGTACTGTCACTCGACAGTACTATCTAGGTCACTACTGAGCATAGAGTGACCTACTATGTTCAGTAGGTCACTCGACTGAAAAATTCAATCCAAATGGTCATTCTGTCAGGGCAGTCATTTGTGATGCACAAACGTTCATATAAGTCTGGTTATATGCAGAATGATATTCAATTCTTGTTTACATCAAAATGAGTTAAGAAAATATGCACATGCCATTGCAAGAAGAATTTTATCACTGAAAAAATTGAACACAATAAATCGAAAATATCAACGGACAGGATATATGTTTCTACCTTCAATTATCAAAGGCGTTTTCCAACAATTCGTAAATAATTGTCCATGGTAATATTATAGGATAAATTATCATTAGTCATACTCTCCTTAAACAGTTCATAATTTAATTTTGTACGGATGCAAAATTTCTTTTTAATACGGGTATAGAAGTGACTATTATAATTCTTCAATGACACCACGATAATCCAGAGCCGTTATTATTATTTTGTTTTGTTTAGCCACTAAGGACGGCGGGATAAATATATACCAGCGAGGGTCACAGCCTGCGCTCCAATTTTAACAGCCGCTTCAACATATTCTTCTAGCTTCTTCATCTGTTCCTTAATTCTGTTGTGATCATTAACTTCGGTGTAGTGAAGGAGGTGGTCGTCGATTTCCTGGAATATATGGCAGCATTAGGTTAGGGGATATCGTTGTCACGTGCCCTCGGCTAAATAACGAGTGTGATTCATAATATAATCTATTGTAATATAATCTCAGATGAATTATAATTTTCTATGAACAGACAGTTTTCTCAGAAGCGCCCTTTAGTTTACGCTGCCTGAGAGGAGAGTTAAAGATGCATTTAATATAAATAGTTAGCAGGAATTAGGCCGGCGCATCGTTTCTTCCTCTGATCCACATGATAATGTCATCGCTTTGTAAAATCATAATTGAGTATCGTTTTTATTTACACGTTCATGCGAATTCGCCCCTTATCCCAACTATTTAATCACGGAAGAACAATTTTAATTTGAAGGGAAACTCGTTTTTTGTCCTTTCCAGATCGTCGACTGCAAAAATATACGGTTATTCTGAAATATTGATATCTCCATTAGCTCATTAAATTAACATATGAACAGATTCATTCTTTAATTTTGGCTAGAGCATATCAATACTGATTTGAAAATATCAATTTGTTATATGATGAATGATGAAATGGATTCATATTGTGTGGTCAGAACTTATCATTTGGTGACGGATCTTAATTACTTGGTATGACCTTCTGTCAAATCAGCCCAAAAAACTCGCGGGAAATTTATGCTGGTCTAACAGACAGGAATAAGAACAAACAAAATTGTTATATATTATTTGTAAACGATGCTACGCTGATCCAACAATTTTTAGTACTTTAGTTGAAGATTTCGAGATGATGCATTGTCACAAAAACCGAAATAACTTTGCATGCAGATAGCGAGCAAAACTTCGTAAAAAACAGTTCGTCCAGCGAGCAAAATTTTGATAGGCCTAGGTAGACGAAGAAAAAATTTTTCAGCTCAGCTCGTGCAATCGATGGTTTGAATCAAATCATGGGATGTGTTTGTTCGAGATGTAAAAATATTCTTTCTCAGCAATGCACCATCATAGGTGGTGTGTGGTCGTTTTTACTTTTTTATTATGTTAAGCCGAGTCAATTTTGCTTGATTACGGTAACATAATTGAACCTCGAAACATCAGAACTTCGATTCAAAAAATACAAGGTGAATGTTGTATGTAAGGTAATTCACATCAACTTCACATATAGGAATGTATTCAATACGAAGAAGCTTCAAGGGGGAGTTTTACTAGTAAATTTCTAGAGCAAGTTTTAATAATATTAATTTGCTTATCAATTGATTGGGCTAGATGCAATTTAGTGAGTTCCAGTAAGGCGTTCCGCCACTCTCCGGACCTCGTCGTGAGCTCAGCTACAGTGGGGGGAAATAAATATTCGTACACTTGAAAAATCGTATTTTAATGTATGTAAGTACACAAACTTAACAGGAAAAGTGATTTAAATTATGTATAGAGACGCATAGTATTCAAAAATACTATCA